>NC_037590.1:24218773-24518773 GCF_003073045.1 Pomacea canaliculata | reverse complement strand
AAAAGGTCTCATCACATAAGCCATTTTTGTATGAAACCAGACATGACACTTGCTATTTTGTCACTAATTTTAGCAGTGATAGTTCTGTGTTCATTCTACATCCAATAACAAAATTAATTAGTTTTTTGCCAAAAGAGATCATCATCATGATAACAGGTATATTAATAGTAACTATAGGTGAAGTCTTAACAAGTCTTAAACTCCAGTCTCAAGTTCAAGTCCACTTTGCAAGGTATGGTTTGAATAGCTGGTTTGCCACTTGAGACCAGTCATGTAGGACTCATTTCCAAGACCACATGCACACCAGCCAATGGCAATTTTGGGAAGTTAAGCCAAAAAAATCTGACAAGACCTCGGATGCACCCCAGCCCCTTGCACAGAAAGAGGTCAAAATAGTGATGCCACAATCTGGATAATTAACATAAATTCAAGTCTTTCTCACTGAGGCTTCCACAATATGAATGTATCCATGCACTATCATTATGTCTGTGTTGCTTGTCTCTTTATACATAAAATGCACGTTTTCAGCATGTTCTCTCAAGAATGAAAGGAAAGGGAGAAGATTCACTTCTTACCTTCAGTGCGATGAGATAAATGACCTGCTAATGACCGACTGCTTTCACTTTCATGTCTGTTTCGTTTTTTGGCTTGGTCACTTGTGACTGATCCATAACCATACACATTGTTCCGTTTGAGTTCTGGATGGCTAGTTGATCCAATGTGGCTTGAATGTCCTGTATGATTGTGCGCATGGGCAGTGTCTGTTGTAGAGTTACTCCGCTGTATGGCACTACTACGAACAGAGTTTGATCCAGGTGTACTAACGTGGACTGTGGAAGAACTGCCAGCATCCAAGGACTGAGATTTTGGTCGTTCTGACAGTTTTTGAGGATGCTTTTCTGCCCCAGCAGACTCAGTGTGACAGGGTCGACAACGTCCATCATGTCTCTCACCCGAGTTGGAATGTCTTGGTCGCTCTTCTCCACCTGCTGAATTATAGAAAATACTCCAGCCAGTCATAATGTTTTATCCTGAAAGCTTAGATAGTACAAGAAAAACTACATTTACTTTAAAACAAGTCTGATAAATATCATTCTAATCAAATATGAAACGAAAACATTAAATTTCAAGGTCAGGAATATTCTCCAAAAATTAAATGTTTTGAATAATTTGAAGGATCTTTTTAAACATAGAATGTTAAAACACCACAAAAATAGCATAAACATTTTAAAGTACCTATTATTGTGAGTTTTTCTAATGGTTTTATTCAAAAAATGTACAAGTATTTAAGCACAGGTACACAATATTATCAGTCATATATCCAAACTCTGGGTCTTTATGTAAACATGAGACAATGATCTAAAGGACTGAGCAATAACTTTTGATATCTCAAGAGGACTAGGAGATTTAAGTAATCAAACATGGTGTTCACCCATTAATTTGGCAAATGGAACCTTTCTTTTCCTTTAAGTATCCATCTCAGCCAAATATGATGTTCATACCAGAATATATTTGTGTTTATGCATTTCTAAATAAAACTGTTGCACAAGCCTATTTTGACATTTTAGTTTTTGCATTTAAGCCCTGGCAATCAAGAGTTAATTGAAGAAATTCAAGTTTAGAAATTCAAGATGCATATAACTTGTGGCAGATCACTTAAAAAAAAATATGTATGGTAATTTTTTTATGTGGACCTATGCTCCTCGAGAGGGGAGGCAGCTGGCATGGCATGGTCCCAACTGGAGAGGGACGCCCAGAACCGGATCCAATGGATTGGTGTAGTTGCAGCCCTATGCTCCACTGGGGGTGAACAGGAAGAAAAATGCTCCTCGAGGAGTAACAATAACCTAAACTAATATTTTTAAGCTCATGGTGCAAACCAACTGGATCATATCGTTGAAAATCTTTAACCAGAAACTAACAAAGCCAATTACTACGAATGATTCACACAAAGGTGACATGGACAATGTAAAAATAGCTTCAAAACTATTATTAATATAGCTTAGGCTTTTTCACTCATATAGCAAGGTCAGGCACAGTATACTAATTCCAACATGTGCTTCACATGGTCATCATGTGCACAACCAAGGCCATTTACAGTATCAGAGTGAGATTTTGAAAAGAAAATTGGTGAGTGGAGGTGTGAAAAATGAAGTTAGCATCAAAACACATGCTTATCTTATGTATTTTTGAATATATTATATTTGATGTTATCTCAAATTTGACCAGGTCACCCCTCAACAACTATTTCTGGAGTCGCTCCTTACTTTAAAGCAGCAACTATGACTGCATAACTACAGTCTGAGACCACAACAAGACGATTACATATAAATATTTTGCTTTCTAGTCAAATCCCAAAGCAATTTTGTTTTTGATGTCTACTGACTTCTGTAGGAGGTGGAAAAAATAAAGCTGACTTTAAGATGAGATCAGCATGTGAACTAATAAAACTTATTTTGTGCTCCAAAATCCCGAGTCAATTGTTCTATAGTAAAGAAAACCTGCAACAGAATCTATTCAAACATGAAACATACTTCTTGGATGAGTAGATGATGGGACTGGTCTTGGTCCACGCCCATCTTTGGATTTGTCAGGTGTCTTGCCTCTGTCAAATAACATCAAAAGTGCTTTTTATTTATCAAGCAGCCATACTTTTTATATTATTTTTTTTTATAAAGCACACATTTCTGCTACAGCAATTCATGGTACACACTTGAAAGAATACATACACAAGCATGAAAACACCCCACCCACCCACTTATGAGAGAACAAAAAGGTAAGACATTTCTTGATGAATACTTTCCATTTTTTCAACATATTATTACACTGACAAAGACATAAACAAGATTTGAGAATAATATAACTCCTGCGCACAATAAACAGATTAAGCCAAAGCTTTCACTGAAGCAAAGTTTCTAGCAGCTTTTAAAAAATTCTACATTTAAGACAATTTAAATAATCCTAATATACACATTACTCTTTTTACTAAATAAAAGAATTGTTTTTCCCTCAAGTTTATTTGTCCTTTCCAGTTCAGCCATGCAACCTTTATCCATAAGGTTTATATGCTTCTTTCTCAAAACAGAAAATTCTATACTTTGCCAAATGCATTAACACTAAGTCCATTAAGGACGTCAAAAAGTTTGCTTTTAAATTTTGAAATAATTATGTAAATATGGAGTAGTCCATATATTTATAAATTACATATACTAGGAATTGGTTTCTATAATTTTCTGTGTTTTTATACAATATTGATTATATTGTTCTTGTAATTTGTAACCCCTTCTGGACTGTGGATCTTGAATAAACACCATCATTTCGGTTTGGGCTCTATAAAAATTGTAAAGCATAAATAGTAGCACTTCAATTTGCAGTTACAAAGCACCAGAAACATTAAAAATATTCTTAAGTTAATAAAAAAAAAAACAACTAAGGAACCACAATTTTTCTAATACAGCAATCATCAACAAACACACTCACCCATCATGCCATTCTTTGGGCTTTTCCCACTGCGATACTTCAGTCTTGCAGTTATAATAGTAACGTTTGCCTGAGCTGCTGATGTGTTCAGACCAGTCTCCACACACCCGTACAGCTGATTTCTGCACCTGCGTATATGCTGCATGCTGTCAGTTCTCTTCAGATGGATCTTCCTAATGCATGTGGGGCATTACAAAATTCTGCATTCATAAGCTAGGACAAAGTGGAGTTACCACTCTAATATTTTTAAATCTCCTGTCCTTCTGCAATGATGATAAAGAGCACTTGATAAAGCATATTTTTCCCACTGAACAAGTAGTTCATATAACTATCAGAGAAACAAATTCCTGACTTTTCCAGAGATAAACTTCCTTCTTCCAGTCTGCCCTTGTCCATGACCTCAGTGAAATAACAAGTCTTTTGCGCTTCTTTAGTGATTGGTGAATTTGAAAATGTAACAATTTTTGTCAATTACAATTTGTATTCAATATACAGCAGAATACAGTGTAAAAACTTAAAGCATTTAAAGCTCCTGCCTCACCACATTCCCTTCCTGTTCCCCCCCCCCTCTTTCTTTTTAAATCTTTAAGGATGGTGATAAGTCACAGTAGCAAATGCAAGTACTTCCTCCCCAAAACTTATAACTGCTTGGCGGAGAACAGCTGATCGATTCAATAGCCACTCAACTGTAATCATTTAAGATGGTCTTTTGAATGTTAGTTTGAAGGCTATAAACCATTAGTTTTTAAGTTTCACACTATCTAAATGCATGCTCCTGAACTTTGCACCCTCCCTTGAGAAATTTTGTAATTCCATCAGATCTTAGAATATTCTCTGCTTTTTAATTTTCAGCATGCCTGAACATTGAATCAATACCTATATTTGATTCCCTCCTTGCTGTAAAGGGTATTTCAAATTTATCATTCTGCACATCAGCAATTGGTGGAAGACTGATTTGCAGCATATGCTTTGCAGAAGACATTGATCTATTAGCAGGCACCAACAGAGAAATGCAAGACCTTACCAATGGACTGAAAGAAATTTCAAACACATATGGAATGGAGACCAGCACTGACAAGAGCAAAATCACAGTCATTGTCATTGACAAAGTAGATATCTACGTGAACAGAATATGTCTTGAAGTCAACCGCTTAAAGTACTTGGGAGCCACTCTCTCTAAAGACAGCAGGTTCCCAATATATCCACATCAAGATTGCAACAGCAGCAATGGATTGTTTGGACACGATCTGGTCATTGGGTTTACTATAAAGCACAATCTGTCAAAGTCCCTCATAGTACAGATCCTGCTTTACAGATGTGAAATGTGGAGCTGGTTGCCGATACAGAGAGAAGAATCTGGGCACTGGAGGATAAGTACCTGAGAAGGTTGCTCCGGATCTCCTACAGAGAATATAAAGCCAATGACTGTATGAAGCATGGTTACCACACCTGCAGAACACCAGGAACCCCTTCCTGCAACAGTCAAGCGATGTGAACTACTATAATTTGGCCATGTGACCCAGCACAACACTTTGTTGAAGTCTGTCCTTCAAAATACCTTGGAGGTATAAAGACATCGCTGCGGCCACAGGAAGAACTGGCTTATGATAAAAGAGTGCAATGGTCCTCCCATGAAAGAACTACTTACTATTGTTCAAGACAGTAATGAATGGCAAACCATGGTAGCTGCCACATCTCCCAAGTGCTGCCCCCAGTAAAATGGAAAAATGAGGGTGGAACTATTTTGTGGAATCTAAGAAAGAACCAAGGCTGAATGATTTACTCTTGCCTTGTATTTTGATATAATAAATTAATCATTTGACAGGAACACAAGCTAACCTCTGCTCTATGGTCTCTCTCTTTCCCATCTTTGTGGTCTTTCTTTGATCCTTTCTCGTGGCTGTGGTGACTGTTGTCATTGTTCCCCTCCTGGCGATGTTGTTTTTCTCTATCTCTGTGATCTCTGCTTGCATGGGCATCAGGTGCATTTTGTCCAATACTGCCTGTTGCCAAGTACTGATTGACTTTCGTCTCTGCCAGACTGAGTGATCCTAAACAAACATTACTTAGGTTACAACTATGGTAATAAGAGAAAAGACATCTGTAGCATGCATGAATATTAAGAAATATTTGTGAAATTAGGTCTTAGTAGATCCTATTTACAGATGATAAGTTGATAAGCTAAGACAACTAATTTTTGAAATGTTTAATTATATCTAAAGAAAAACAATCAATTGAAAAAAAAAGAAGAAAACTGAAGGTTAATAAAATAACTTATTACTTTCAAAAAGTCATTTCTGCACAACACTTTCAAATCTTAAATGCTTTCAGTGAACAAAATCTCATCATGCATTGTAAAGGCACATGTCTATAAAATAAGGTTCAAATACACTATCAAGGTTTGAAAAACAATCAAATATTTTTCTTCATAATAAGTGCTTATAATAATTAACTATAGTTTATTAAGTGTACATGAAAATTGTTTAATCCAGATAAGCAATGCCTATAGAAATGAAAGAGGACTTATATCATTCAATTACAAGTTCAAATTACAGTGAAAAATGTTTTTTCATATAACACAGTTGTAATAACACTTAAAATTGTTTACTGAATGTATATATTCTCTACAGATTTACTATTTCATGCTACAAATGTGTGCCAATTATTAAAACTTTAACTTTTGATGCTCCAAAAAGGCAGGAAATGAAAATGGATAATCCTTGAATAATTTGATTACAGATCCCATGATAATGAGCTATTATTAATTACCTCGCTTCTCTTTAGGTCTTTCAAGATAAGGAGGCTTGTTGTAATATCTGGGACTCTGGCGGCTACCAGGGCTGTCACTGTGGGGACCATGGCTTCGTTCTGCTGGGGACCCATCTCCAAATATTCCACTATACCCTTTTGGCTGGTGCTGCATGCTCTGGTGATCATGAGACCCCAAAATTTTAAAACTGCATGTTGAAAATAAAGGCTGAAATATTTAAGCAATATCTTGTGCAACATAAAGCACAGCAGAATTTTAATTTTGAAAAACTGATTGACCACTTAGCAACATGCTTGATGAAGGAGTGTAAAATGGCATTGTATTATCATCTTTCTTGCTTTCAAAATAACCCTTCAAAACTACATCCCATTAAAAACTAATATAAAAGACTAGCAACTTGTATATGCATATAACATAGAGGAGGGTGTACTGTGCACACCAATGGTTATACAATTGCATGTATCACACTCAGTAGCTGTGAGTTCTGCTAAGTCTATCAAATGGCCATAAAAGAAAACCAGAATCATTCAACATGCATATTTTCATCAGCTCAGCTTATGTGTCACCTGGCAAAAAGTATATTTTCTACTTTTTTCCTCATTTATATCCGTGATTTGCTGCATCTTATTCCCATTCCCTGTCACAAAGTACAAGATACATGTCCACCTCTATTACAGACTGAATTAGAGTTATATTTGATTTTAACAAAGCATGTCCTTGTTTTAGCTACTATCAAAATGAAGTAACTCTCTCACTTCATCTAATTATTAGTCTTACTGCTTAAGAATCTGATTTTAAAAAAGAGCAATGCCACCAGTTCTTCCTTTAAAAGCCAACAGCCTAACCACACTTGCTTCTCTTCATTCCTCTCATTTCTACATGCACTTTTGGCTTGAGAGAATGAATGCAAACTACTGCTCTCAGATTACAGCAAACACCATTATGCTTATGCAGTAATTGCATGTCTCTATCAAAAATGAGTCCGGCATATTTTTTGCACTCAATAATCATCCATTAAGCTGCAGTAATAACTTGAAGACAGTCGTCTAAAAAGCTGCACAATAATGGCAACGCGAATAGAAGAATTTTTAATTAAACCCTCATTATGAAACACAAGACCTCATAATGTAACTTTTTGACTAAATCGGTGTTCAATTCCCTCGATTTTAGGCGCTTAGGCGACTCTGACATCCAGCGTAGTCCCACTTGATTACCACACGATATAGTGGTAATATCTGTTTATTACCTGATGCAGATGGGCGTCTTTTCTTTCAGCGTACCTGAAAAAAGAAAGTGCAAAGTGTGATTTTAGGAACAAGTAACTGCAGTTTTCAGACGAGCGTTAGTTTGCATTTTCTTCTTAAATTTAACAACAAAGATGGCGGACACTGCCTCTTCAGTGGATTAGCATGAATCAAGTCTCTGTATCTTTACCCATCATGAACTCTTGGTTGTTTCCTTGCATGCATCACCATTAATGCTATCGAAAATGAGCAAATTGCAATGCACAGAAACGTCTTGTGCAAGGATCAGGGCCGGTTTAGTACGACTCTACGCATCTGCATTTGACATATTCGACGCCATATTACATCCGGGGCAGAGTATATTTTTTAACGCAGACGACAAGAACACAACATTGAAAAACGCATTTGAACATATTTTTTTATCAATCTTTCACTCATAAAATATTAATTTATTTTAAACTTTATATTTTTATGTCTAAGCTTCAAAATATTTTCTTTGCAAGTGCATAGGTCAAGGATATGCCAATGTCGAAATAGGGTTTTATTATGTAGTTGTTACAAATGGTAAGATCTTCGCGTGTTTTGTTTTCTGGTTTTTCCGACGCCCATGACGTTTCATTATATATCTTTTAAAGCAGTTTCCTTTAGTTTGATCCATCTATTAGGCGTATTATAATAAGGAGTGAAATTTATTGTTCATTTCGGCAGTTTAGGACGAATACAAAATTAAAGTTAATGCTCTTGTGTCACATAGCTTTCTATTGTTTGTACAGCAGATAATCCAAGACATTATTGTAGTGCTGCTAGCAAGCACAGCAAACATTTCAATGAACTGTAACATATTTACAAAAGATGATGTTTAAATGTGAACATTGTTTATGTTCATTTATTGACCGTTAGCAATGTATATTATTATTCATGGCAGTGGTTTCGTCAGAACGGTAATTTGCCTTTTTGAAGTTCTATAAAGTTCACGAGAAGAAAAAAAAAATGTGAGAATAAAGTTGATAACTGTCAACAAGTGGATTGATTATGATGATACAAACATTTATAAGGCGCCTATTCAACACGTATTAGGCGCTCTTTTTCAGTCGTGTGCATGGTGCACCATTTAGAAAACCTGACAAGTAATCCACCATTTAGGCATGCAAAACTGTACTCAGGCAATACGCAAACATATCCTGTCAGATAAAATGAGACAGAATGAAGACAAATTCAAGTAACATTATGAACAAGTACATTTTAATGTGAGATCCGAAGACTGAGGAAGTGTAAATATTTTTCTAGATTTTAAGACTAACTTTTATGTAAAACTAGCCCTTAAACCACAAATTTCAATGCAAGCATACTAAATGTCTGTTATACTACATGTACATTAAATTATGAAAAAAAAGTGAGGTTTTGAATGCATTATTTTCTTTAAAACTTCACACAAAAGCTCAGCAGCTGATTGATTTAGATATTGTACCAGAAGACATCTTAATTACAATATTGGTTGTGTGAATAAATTATTATTCATAAGTGCTTACTAGTCTCTATAAAATAAGACCGCCCACGAAGGAGGAAAAGAAAATTTAATGAATTTCGTAAACATTATAGGCAAAACAAGACTAGACATAAATGCACATATATGCTTGTGTTATTTTGTGGCTCTACATGACTTGTCTTCAAAGTCTATTACATTAGTTAAAAAAGACAAACTTTAATGTACTGATAAATATTTTGTGAGGGCAGAGAAAAAAATCTTTTTATTACATCTTCCTTCACGAAATTGTCCAGCATTTTATAGCTGATAAACCCTTATGGTATACAACAGACAGTAGTGCTATACCATAGAGACACAATCACACTCTTCTTTAGGCCTTGAGGAGAGAAAATCAGTAGTTGTAGAGTTTGTTAAATCAGTGTGAATGCTGTTAAACAGAACTTTCAATACTACCTCCTGTTAAAAATAAGTATATATGTCATGCTTCACTGGCTCATCTTTTCATGGAAACACTATTTTGTGCTTTAAGTGAAATCAAGTTATAAAGTCTTGTGCATATATGACCTACTCAGAGATCTTTGAACAGCATTTTTCGCTATCATCGCATTGCTATGGTCAGCCGCTTCTGAACACATTGACAAATGTTATGCCAATCTCAACACAGTTCTTTCCCTTACTTTGGGTATTGCATGGTCTTGCTCTGCTTTAAGGGACTTTCTCCGGATCCTATTCAAGACACTGTCAGTCCTCATTTGCCTAGCACACAAAGATCAATACTTGGCTTTTGGAACACCAGATCAATAGCTGTTATTCAGCAGCTTGTGATGTACAACAGTCTCCCAAAAGAATTAAGATATGCATCAAATGTGAATGTTGATTTTTTTTTTCAAAAGACACAATCAAGTTTATTGGTTTTTTTAAGACTTGAAAATGTTCCGGGTCTTGCAAAGATTTCCTCATTGTTATTAAATAGAAATTTGAGGTGGACACAAGGAAAGGAGAATTCGAAGCCAGTAAATTTTAAAGATAACATTCAAAGAAAATGATATTTGTGAGCATGGTGCATTAAAAGCCTATCTATTTTTATTTCATACATCTTTAACAGTTCTGTTCAGCTTATTTTTATCTCATTTATTAGCATATAAGGAACTGAAATAATTTTGTTTTTTTTATGCCAATCCAACCTATGTCCTTGTACTAAAAGTTATTCCATCTTTAGACTTATTTATTTTTAATTGTCAACCTCCCCCACCTTGATGCAAAGCAGCACTGCAGAAATTGTTTGAGCATGTAGGAATGGATCATTCTGTTAAAGGGAAGACAGCTTCTCCTATGCCATCCTGGAGAAGGTAATGGACTATTCCAGTTGTCTGCACTGGCAGGTTATTGGACTGTGGGCTGAAGGGTGGTATGGAATGCCAATATAAATAGGACTGCAGAGCCTATACACCCTGCTGGACAGCCGGTGTGTGGCACTAGAGAGTGACAGTTAATCCTAAGCAGGATTACATGGGAGAAATGGTTTCATTTCACATTAAGCTACTAAGAATCAGAGGTTTCAGCTAAGTAAAGTGTATCAGATTCAACAGATGTGATGGAGATAATGTTATGTTATCTTCATGCATAGATGTAGCTTTTACTGTTGTAGACCTGAGCAGTATTGTGAACTGATAAAGGCATCATCTGAAAATTCTTTCTTTGTTGATGAAAGCTGTAATAGCTTCTATATGCTCTGCATAGGCTAGAGATTTAAATTCCTTTACCTAGGAAATATTTTCAGTTTTCAAGATAGCCAGTCACAAGGCACTATTTTAAAATTATAAGCTTACAGCTGACGTTATCTTCAGAGAGTGTCATAACTCTCTGATTCTCACTGTGATAAGTTATACATTGTGATACAAGCAGAACACTAAGGCTCGGATCATCCTTTTCCTGCTGACTGCTCATCTACAATTTATAAACTAAAATGCTGAGGGCTATGCCATGGAGAAATTGCCATGACCAAGACGCAGTGAGTCACTTCATGCTTGAGCATATATATGTATTTTCTGTTGCTTCCTCTGGCAGGGGATTCTCAAGATATTACTGCATATAGTACTTAAACTTTTTTTTGTTTGTTTTAATGAGGTAATGAGATTTTTAAAATGCATAAGTAACCTTTCAGAGTTATTTGCTGAGCCACAAAGTGGACATGGTTTTTCAGCTCTTTGACTAAACTATATAAAGAATTTAATTTTTTTTTTTTGTAGTAGCCTATTGTATACAAGTCCTAACACAATTTTTTTTAAATACAATGGATTTGTCTCGCAAGTAGCGTAATATTTACAGCTGTAATATTTTTAGTTTCAATATGCTAAAAAGATAAACAGTATCACAGTTCTGAAACAATTCAGGGTTTTAAGGAAATAATTTTATTGCCTGTCAGAAATGTGCTTTATGCAGTTCATTTGCTCTTATTTCTACAGTACATGCTTTTAAAAGGTGAATTAGATTTGCATTGCAAAAATGATCAACTCTGATAAAGGCTGCACCATGTTTTTATTTTTAGATTATAAGTTTATGAGGTAATGTTTGCAGAAACGTCAGTAAAAGGTTAGAAAGACAAAATTTTTGTATCCTTGGCCAAAGGGACAGTGGACTCGAGGTACCTGACTATGTGTAGGGTATGAAATGTGAAAGACAGTGCCAAACCCTTTCTTTACATGGTCATTAGATACCCATTTGATCCCTCGTGGGCAGAGGGAGTTTTCCGGTTACTGACTTTAAAGCAAACAAAGAATAGGCTCTGCAGCTGACTTCACAGCTGCGCTGACCACTTCTAGCGAAGTGTTGAGGAAGATTGAAAAAGTAGTAGTATTACCTGCTCCGTTAGTAATAACACAGTTCAGGCTATAATCACTAAGTATTATGGATGCCCTTAGAATATATGCATACACAAGTTGTGTGTATATACACACACTTGATGCATCAGACAAAAAAAATGTTTTAAGTAGAAAAAAAACAAGGTGCAACAGTTTATTTTATCACCAATAAATGTGACATAATAATATAATGTACAATAAATAATAAGCTCATTCATTAATAGATCCTCGATTGAATGGTATTTTAAAGTTTATTTCTTATTCAGCTTAACCAGTGTCTCTAAGTAAGAATTTACTGATGGTACCAGGGGAAGAAAAATGTTTCATATTAGAATGCCGGTATACCTCGACTATGCAAATGTGCATCTTGAGAATGATCGCACTTATGCCGTGGCTGTTGGATCTTGGAAAGAAAATGTGCTTCCAACTGCATGAAAAGAGGTGATGATGTGTGATATCAAAAAAATGCAGGTAGAAGAGGTAGGTGGTTATCCGGCATGTCACTTGCAGCTAGAGTAGAGCACCGAGGTCATTCTCTACCGGTGCGGCAAAGCAAAAGGCGGGTTTTTTTTTTTCCTGCTCTATGTGCTGGTATTTTTGCACTCTCTTCTGCACACGTTATTATTACTGGACACGAAAAAATAATACGATTCGAAATATCCTTGAAACTAAATGACGTTGGAGCAACAGATATTCAGTGAAAAACAACCGCTTTTTTTTTTAAAGAACCATAAGCCATGGACGCTTAAAGACAAGACAGTTATCATAGCAAGATCACAGACGGATGTCTTCTAAGCACACACATATTTATTTTCAGTCGAAGTAAGGGCTCGAGCCTTCTTTACCGTGTCCTTGTCTGTCACATGACAACTATATAAGGGGTGGAACATGGGTGGATGGGGGGAGTATATGGACATTGCATACCAAAGCTGCGTACATCAGTTTATTTTTAGAATAAACTTCTGAAGCTTTTAGAAAACATCACTAGCGATAATTTTCACTGAACGGAGTATAGTGAATGTCTCTTGATACTCTTCTGGAAGATGGACAAATTTAACGATGTCCCAAGGGCAAGAAATCTGTAGAAGGGAAAGCCAGTCCAGAACATATTCACCGTCTCTGTCCACACAAGCAACACCGCAGTCTGGAACACGTGACACAATGCGCGGGGTCAGTGTAGCGAACTAGAGTAACACTTGTACTCTTGATGACTATAAAATCTGCAGTGGTGCCAACACTCACGCTTTCTCCCACCCCTCTCTCCTTCCGCGTCTCTTGCTCGTTCTCCATTGCCGCACCCCCTTCTTGTCTGTCTCTGTATGACTGTCTTCCCTCCCGCCCTTCTCTCTCTCTCAGTGGATCGCAGCAGGATACTCGATCTCAAATTATGTTGTCAAAATTTTCTCTTATGTTTGTCGAGATTTCTTTTGCGTAAAATTGTTCTTTTTGTTCTGTTGAAATTATAATGAAGAAAATAAGCACACTCAGGAGCGATACTCACAGCCTATACGACCTTCCAGTAGATGACAAGAATAATCCTGCTAAATTTGGTGAGGATAGGAGAAACAGCAGATTTTTGCATAATTCTCAACCCTAAGTACACACATCGCTACACTCTGCATTATGAAAATTATACAAGACTGATGTAAACCCATACAAATATCCATAGAATATGCTGCTTCTTTTCAAGAAGAATCGAAGTGTCCATTGCCGCACAGTGGAATACTGCTGGTCTTGTTTGGTGAAAATCTGGTAAGTGTAATCTGAAACATCATTTATTCATCACCGAATGTTGTAGTCTTGGCCGCCGTCTTTATTTGATTCATTTTGATGTTACCAGAAATAATGTATCGATCTTCTTGGCATCTGCTGTCTGTAACTGGGGATGAACTACTCGCCTGCCGGGGGCCATGTTTCGCAGTGTCACTGTGTTTCACGACACACGTTTTGGAAGCACACGTGTGCTGCTGTGAAGCATGTCGGGATCCTGCGAGTAACCGAAGAGACGCTAAGTGTAATGTTACTGTCACATGATGGCTCCAGGATAATGCAGTGTGGTGATAATTAATATGATAATCAATATACATCACTCGCATCTCTGTGTCTCTAGTGGTCATTAGTCTGATCGTTATATTCACCGTGTTTTCTGTGCTATTGTTGACCTTTCATCTTCATGGTACAGAAATTCAGAGAAAGTCCAAGTGCTGTGCTGTATTCACTTCAGAGATGAACAACTTCATTGAGTTTTTCTTTTCACGCTGTTCTACTTGCTAGAAGATCGACAGGCAATTCACTTCAGCACAAACTTTCAGGCTCACAGATTATTGTTTCAGATTCAGTTTTATGTTTCAGTTATTATTTTACTAAGCAGTTGCCCATATCTTTAACACTTTCTGATTTCTTTGCCGTGTTCAGTAGACCGCACTTTGAATTAATTAGACTGAAGGAAAATCCCAAACAAATCGGGGAGATGTTTGTGACCCTTTAGATTAACCTGAAGTAGAGCGTAAAAGAGGAAAAAGCAGAGAAACTGTTTAGACTTTAGAGGAAATTACCAGGACTTGCTCACATTTAGGTTCTGCTGCTTGCTTTCTGCATTCCGAATGTTCCTATATCCGTTCACTATAGACTTGAAACGTCCACGTTTCTCAATTCTGTGTTTCAGTTTATCGGAACCAGCTCGGTGACCTGTTTACATTGGGCTTCTTTATAAACTGTTGCTTAACAGCCACTTAATTAGTCTGCATTGTGGGAATTTCTGTTGAGAGGAGGGGAGTGAAATAGTGGAGAAGGATGTTTTCTTCTTTTTTGAAACTTTTCTTTTCTGTTTTCTATCACTGTGTGATAATTTTCTATCACTGTGTGATAAGATAGTGCAAAGCAATGGAAATTATTTAAACACCGATTAACACATTGATAAAGACATTTCTTTACAAACGCATATATACTTCACACGTGAGCACTACAGCCTGTCCACTCAAGCACCGTACAGCAGTTAACGAGTTTTCGCGACAAGACAACATCGAGTCCAGTCCGCACCTCAGACCACAGAACAGGAGGCAGAGCTTTACAGTTCCACCAGACAGACAGACGCCCTCGCGTGCTGAGGCTGTAGTACTAAGTACTGGTCTGACCATCCAACCACAGACCTCGCATCACTGAACCACTGATCGATCTCACTGTCTCACTCCATCAACAGAAGCTGCAGTGGTATGACGTGCACACCACGAGCTGACATTGCCAGCTTCCTTCCCCCGTCTGTTCCTATTCTGTCACGTGACGGCAGAAAACAGTCATTTATTGGCACTGAATGTGGCTCAGGACTGTCTCTGTGTTTACAAGTCTTCAACGATTTGTCTTGGTTTTAATGTCTGTAGAATTTAAAGCACAACATGAGATTGCTAATCAGCTCACGACGGTTATTACTCTATTCAATAAAGCCAATTACTGATTAATTAGTTGATCAAACTGTAGATGACAAACTGGCTTATAGATTGGTTGGCTTACTTAAATCTTAAACTGCTCGGGTGTTTAGGTGGGGTGGACTATGGATTCTTTTGCTTTGAATACCTTTCGCTGACGTCGAAAATAACAGAAAAAAAAACAGTTCTCATTAATTTCAGATTATTGCTTAATTTTATAGACGAATGTGCATGAAATGACACCAGATGTTTCGTTGATACGAGAGTTGATGCGTGGAATGATAATGTTTAGAATTTCCATTCAAAAACAATGGCTGTTTGCTTGTTATGCACTGATGTTGGCTATATGTCGGCTACATCTGCATGTTGACGCCAATAGAAGTCCGTGCTGAATGTACCCAGACGGAATATTCATATTTGCTTTCTCGTCCTTTCTATTACATTCTTTCGTTCCCCTGACAATATTTCTATTATCGTCCAGACAGGAAATATATTGACGCGGGAAGAATGGACAGTGCTGGTCAAGTGGTATACATGACATTTTCACACGCATCCTATGGAGACGTTAATTAGCTAGCAGCGAATCCGGTGTCATTTTATCATTATGAACGTGAGAGGCTAGGTTTCTTTACAAAAGGCAAAGTTTCGCTACAAGTCAGAGGAGGTGACATACTACGGCAAAACTCCAGAAATTCCAGGAAGTATGCAAGATGAGAATGTGTCTGAAAATGATTCGGAAAAGGATATCATTTGGACTTAGTAACATCTCCAGATGTTTGTAGACGCGTACCGACTTCGCTTGTTTTTTCTTGTCGCCATTTTTCACAGAGAAAAAGAACTGAGCGCCTTTAACGACATGACAGTAGACGGTCAACGGGCATATATTACAACCTCAGTCGTCCGCTTTAACCCCCTACCCCTTGAAAACCTCTGAAAACAACTTTCTCCAACCTCACCTTCATCCCTCTCCTACTGAAGTCTTGTTGCTTACGCATCTCTGAATCCTCCGCTGAAACATTGCGGAGGGAAGAGGAGACAGCGAGGGTGGCCGCACGATTGCCCGTCGTCTCCGCTGGCCTGCAACAAATTGTATTGATCCGCCATGGGACGGAATCTTTCTCTGTCCAAGTGATGCATGGCGGTTCCAGCAGCAGCGTCTGAGTGTCGGCAATCCTTGCATGATAATCCACATATCAAAAATAAAACAAACAGATACGTTCTGTCGCTCGATAAACACACACACACGAAGAGAAAGAGAGAGAGAGAAAGAGAGAGTTTGTGGCAACATGAGAGGTGGGATGGGTCTGATTGGGTCGTATTCAGAAAATGCAGGCAAGTCTTTTATGCACATGCATTGACAACGACGCCATCTAAAATAAATTAGATCGAGG
Source organism: Pomacea canaliculata (assembly GCF_003073045.1). Taxonomy (NCBI): domain Eukaryota; kingdom Metazoa; phylum Mollusca; class Gastropoda; order Architaenioglossa; family Ampullariidae; genus Pomacea; species Pomacea canaliculata. Next base: position 24,502,119 of record NC_037590.1, on the reverse strand, counting down.
GCATTCGGTCTATTGATTGATCATTTGGGCGGAGGTGGGTGGGTTCACTGGGTTGGGATGCTTTTTAAGAAAGAGTGAGCTTGCCTGCTAAAATAGTAAGATAAAAGCACACACATTTTTTAGGGTTGGTAATTAATTCTAATTTGTCAGTGCATCTCACATGTGTAGTGTAGTGCTTTCAAAGAGATGGCCATGTTGCGAGTGGTCTTTGGCTTTCCACAGCTTACTGCTGGATGGTCTGCTGCACCCATTAGATGATGCTCAGCGACTGAAGAAGCTCGGTGGCTCTGTTCCGGATTTCTACAGGACTGGACTAGCTAGCCCTCTGTGATATAACCCGTTCCTACTGCCTGGCGAAACAACACTAACATCAAGCCAATTATCGATTTCCAATGAAACAGATGTAAAAAATCAGCGCTTTGAACTTTTTATCCATCACGGTGCTTTTGTTTGCAACGCAGTGATATTATCTTGTGGCCTCTAAATGGCCTTTTGGACATTTGTTTTGTAGGTTTTACTGATTCTGTTTAAAACCTGGAGGGAAATTTAAAAATTCGAGGTAGTATTTTTTTTTAAGATTGGGTAATTTAACAAAAGAACTTGTCTAAGTTTTCTGTTTGATTTTCTGCGTTGTTTAGATTTTCTGAATGATTATCTACATGTCTGTTTTCTGGCTATTTGATTCTTCATGTTGTCTATGCTTTCTGACTATTTGTTTCTCGTTGTTGTTTATGTTTAGTGCCTGTTGGACTCTCAGAATCCCTTCTGCAGAGAAATAGGTACAGAGAAGTCTGCAAAGAAGCGAAGAGTGCAAGTAAATGAGCGAGCGATGAAACGAATGAAAAGGCGAGTGTAGCACGCATCATTATCCGCGTTCCAGCTTCAAAGGTTTCGAACATTTTTGCAGTCAGAGAAAGATTTCAGTGCACGACAGATATCGTGGTCCTTCGGTTAAGCAGTATATCTTTGGGCTGCTGTGCTATTAAAAGAAACATATTGACACATATTACACGCGAATGGAATTTGTAGAGAAACGAAAATCATAACAGCGATTGAAAATCTGGGATGTTTTATATATAGGCTGCTTGATAAAATCGTGAAACATTTCTAGTTTGTGTGTGTGTGTGTCCACGCGTAGGTGTGTCTGTATGTTTTGGAGTGTAAGTCATGGGAGGGGGATGAATGACAGAGAGGTGGGGTGGGAATGGTTTATGACAGTAAGATGTTTATAAACCTTTCCACGTAGCCTTTCCAAGTTCAAGTTCTATTTAATTCCTTTTGGATATCCATGGTGTGGTGAAATCTCTAGCAGCTATTCTTTGATGTCGAAAGTTCTATTTGCAATCATCGTTGCCGTCATGGGAAATAGATGAGGTTGTTTAAAACGGAAAACAAAATTTTTGGCTTGTTGCATAACAATTTCTGCCGCCTTAATGAAAGAGAGAAAAAAAGAAAAAAGAGAAAGACGCATTTTAAAGAAGCAAACATCTCGCAAGTCTGCGATCATGCTTCGTTTGGTGGAAGTCGCATCGGGTGAGGGGTTACTGATGACATGGATAGAGGCTCAACTTGTCCAAAGCGACGAAGACAGCAGAAATACAGCAGAAGATCGAATACGATAGTTTTTATTTGTGACAGAGCTGTAGTTAGTATAACCATCCTTGTATTCCAACTTTGTCATTAGCATTAGGAAAAGAAAAGTTCCCGTCGTCACTTCATCTTTCTCACATCTTTAGACTCTGTCACAGCCTTGCTGCTGGTAAAAGTGGACCAAGAATTTTAAAACACTGTTTAGGATAGTGTTTTGGTAAATATCGACGTAGCTGTAGAAAATTTGAAAGTGACATTAAACATCTTTTTATGGAGATGCTGTGAGATTACTGATGATCGTATTATTCGATGTCATGTAGTTTGCATGCAGAGCGAAGTCCCAGACAAAGTCTCAGTGCAGAGGTTGAGCTGTTGCCGCTGGGACAGGATGCAAAGCAATCTGATGGGATCGAATCCGTCTTAGAAATGTATTCACTGCATTAGTGGGAGATAAAATCAATCCTGTCCTGCCTGACATCCGACTAGTCTGGCGTCTCGATGTCATACTCTTTGCTTTTTCCCCTCATACACCTTCTGTTTGCGACTGGCATCGCGGGCTTAATAGCTCAATCTTTTACCGAATTAGTCTTAGCATTATGTAGAATGTTTACCGGGAAAAGCAGATCTTTATATTTGTACAGGACTCGACCTAGCAGTGTACAAATCATCATCGTGCGGAACATTTGAAAGAGTACGTATATTGCATAACATTCACAACTTGTGGAAAGACTTTGTACAGAGTGCTTTATAGTGTGTGGTAGCAGTATAGACAGATTTTACACCTTGTGAATTGTTGCAGGGAAAAGGGTCAGTTATGGTTTTGCTTATGTAAGTTGCGCAGAATATGGGATTTGTGTGTTAAGGCCAACTGCTTGTGCAGGATCATGAGTGGTCTCTCTGTATTGCCCACTTCCAAAAGGTAAAGGCCACATAGAGAGGAACAGCGCAGTTACCGTCTGGTGGATCAGGTTGGGTCATCACCCGACCAGTGGTGGAACCCTGCTAGATGTTATTGGTGGCTTAAAAACAATAACAACAAAGAACAAACTCCGCATAGTAGATTATGCAAACAGCTAGCGTAATTAAAGAGGTTTTACTATGGGAGGAACGTTGTGCCTTCGTGGTGGAAAATGAGATATCAACATCAACAAATTAGGAACAAAAGACACCTGGATTACAGCGAGGATATCATGGCTTGGCTGAACATGGAAGTGGTAAACCGATAGTTGACTATAAAAATACAGTTAGAAGAGATCGAAGAAAAAATCAACGCGACCGATGCTGGGTACCCTATCAAGCACTTGAAAATGGCTGTTCGTCCATTTTCGCTTGGTACACACAGAAAGAAGAATAAATTCCGTCGAGACAGAGAGATAATCGTGGTGCAGATGAGCGTTGACAGCCCCATGACCTCTGTAGACTAGATTATGGATCGCCCTACTCTAGCTTACCCCCATCCTCAGTCTACCCCTCCTTTCTTGTGCACTCCAGATAGGCTGCATGGGGCAAATCTCTTTTTTAGGATGTTTGCTATGATGATTATTACGCATCATCTGTTAAAGTGTGTCTCTATTATACTTGCGAGAATTATAGATTTCTTTTGTATTAATTATCATCGCTATCGTCAGCGTCATCATCCTCCTCCTCCACACCAAATCATCATTATCATTTCATTCCTTCTATCTTTCTAGTCCTACAGACTAACCTGTATATCTTACAAAATATTCAAGCCAGATTTCAGAACTGTTTGCGTAGGTTTCGTCACCCCCTCCTGAAGTTGTATGACCACTGCATGCAAGCAACGTATTTGCCAGTCTTCACTCCTTCTCAAGCCCCTGCAGCCTCCAGTTTCCCAAGGCACGCTATAACATTTTGAATCTTCACAACAGTGCAGACCATTGCACTTTATATTCTTGATCGAAGGGGTTAATCATCGGTAAAAGGTTTCTATCATAGCTCGAATTAGATGCCATAAAAAATCCTTCATCTGGGGTCGCCGACACCTCAGCGAAGGTCGGGGTGTCCCTCGGGCAAGAGGGGGTGATGGAGTGATGGTTCCGAGGACAGCAGGTGCCCTTAGCAGCGGAAAACAAACGGCAATGGGAATAAAGGACAAATTACAAGAGACGGCACACGCGAGACAAAGACAAATAATTTTTTTTTTGCTGTCAGAAGACTTTGGGGCAAATGACTCGTTTGCTTGACGGCTCGTCTTCTTCTCCTTCAGCTGAATCAGCTTCAGCTGGTAATGATGAGCATGATGTATAGTCTAAGTTTTTGTGTTTAATGTACTTGTTGAATTCAGCCATCTCTATGATGCACGACGTTACTTTCTTAAAAGGGTCAGACTCCACCGCAAGTCACAAGGTGACAATTAGTCTCCTGGGCTAGTCCTGCGAATTCCTTTCGGGAAGCTGGGCAAAAGGAGAAGAATAGTATTGCTAGCGCCCCTGATGACATTCTATCATTCGTCGTCGTCTACGCAATACAAAATTATTGCCATGCCATTTTGATAAGATTTCTTCTGTGATCATTCGACAGGAGAATTGATTTTAGTCCATTTGTGAAAGGATGACAGCCTTTTTTTTTAAAGTAGGCCAACCGACAACACTCCGAGCCATTGAAGAGAAATACATCTGAGGGTAGCAGTCGTCTTATTCATCCTTTCCAGAGCGTTTGTCAAATCAGAAATATGGTGTACATTTCACTCTGTATTCTTTTACATACCCGTCAAGTAATCTCTTGACCTCTGCTGGTCGGAGTCGGGGAAGTAGGAGTAAGAGGATACATGAATGGGTGAGCAGAGCTATGCAGGTGCAGAATTTGTACAGTCTATTCCTCTGTCTTCACCAGCGAGACTGCATTCGATGTTGTTGTGTGCTTCATCACAGAGTCTACGTCTCGCAGCCTTAAAGCTGGATAACTGAGATATTTGTACATTCTATACTTGCCAGCAAATCCCATGGTGTTGTTGTACTTAATCCTTTTCAGTCTGGCTAGTGCTGCTGTCGCTGTTGTAACCTTGACTGGATCACGAATGTCTACCACAGACGTCCCGCTTTGTCTGGTCATGGAGATTGTGGTGGTGATGAGCGGTTCCTTTTTCATACGATGTTTTCCAAGAAAATGCTATACCATACACGAGATGGAGCCTCCTTTTACGGTGTATAGAGATCGCATACGTAGTTTTCATGCAGAACGTACACCATTATGAAGTTAGTCTGATCGACTGCTGCATTACCCAGTGAACGAAATAATAAATATTTTTAATTCTGTCACTGAAACCTCAAATGAGGACTGACCTTGGTATGGACTTAACAGAACTTTCTAGAAATCATAGAAGTTTGTATCAAGTACTTAATTGTTGCTAGTGCTTGCACTGCTTGCTTATATATATAGTGCAGCTCTAGTTCTTGAGGATATTTGTTTTCTTTCACAAGAAATGCTTTGGCTATTTTCCAAAGCTTCATATTTTGCTTTAGAATCACACTTGTTTGGCATAGTCTTTTTAGCCCTAATGTGACCAACTGTGGAGAGACAATGCGAGAACGCGGGTCATTTTCAGTAACGGATTTTATATTTTGATGATAGCACCTTTATACCTTTGGCTCCAGCGTCTTCCTCTAGACAGCTGCAACTAATAGTGTCTGCAGGAGGGAGGAATTTGAAAAACTCTGTTATCTCGCCTGCCATACTGAGCCACTCTTCATGAAACTCCATCAATGCCGGCTAGTATTTTTAAACATCAAGTGGTAAAGGGCTTTGGAAAAATAATCACATATTACCATTGATGAGATTCGCTATGCTGTGGCCGAAATAATGTAATTTTGGTGTTAGCCAGGGTTTTCTGCCCGTACCTCACTATATCTCCCCTTCCCCACCCTATTACCTTGCAGGACCAGCGATCAATCGGAAGGATGATGAGGGTCTATGTGCTTTTATCACTTCGTCGTTGCTTGGATGTTTAGTGACACCTTCTGGCAGGCAGCCATAATTCGTGGTGGAAGGAGGTGCATAGAGAGAACAAATAATATATAGTGCTTCGCCTTACCCTCTACGGACACGTGTACCTGCGGATGTTCGGAGATTTATACTATAGCGAACCTGTGGTTTTGTGACGCTGAATTGTGTCTCACTCTTTTCTATCAGTTAGATTTTTAATGAAGCTAGCGGTAAATTTTACGAAGAGTAGTTAATATGAATTTTGTATCTGAGTTTTTATGAAACATATTATTTATGTTTGTATAACTGTATGTCTTGTCAAAAGTCAGACTACACCCGACAACGATAATTATAAGGTCCTTAACGCTGGATAAAGATTTGACAACTATATGAACGTGACCACGGAAATATAGATGTGTGCCAGCGCTGCTTGCGCTGCATTTTAAGTCAGGAATCGATGGGAGAATAAATCCCACAGTTCCAGCCCTACAGTCCCTCTCGACTTTGGACGGTCTTTGCCCTGGCCTAGCGGACCGGAAGTCTCCTGAGAGTTCCCTCGCTTTGGTGTCTGGAACCAGCACGCAATGGTGACAAGTGCACGACTGTACGTCGTATACCACGGACAAGTTCAAATGGAGCCATAATCCCGCGGACGTGTATAGTACAAGTTCGTGATAATCCTTGTGAAACTGTAGATTATAGCCAAGCGGTATATATAGCCGGTTCCGTGAAGAGTTTTCCCCATGTATGTTCCTGAGCCTGCACTTTAGACGTCTGTATCTGTGTTTCTGGAAACTTCACAGATTCGATGTCGTTGCCTACTTGTGTGAGACATGTCTATCGCAACCTGGTACGTTTTATTTTTAGAGACTATATGTCCTTCAGTGATCCCAGAGTATAGGGATAGAAGAGGACATAATATATATTCGTAAATTGAATCTCACATTTTTCAGAATCTTCTGCACAGTTATTCTGAATAGCACCCATTTCTTTCGCAATGTGAAATGCACAGATCGACATTTCTGTTCTCTGTATTTTCAGGTGATTACTGGTGCCTGAGTGGCGGGTTGGCTATGGAGGGCGAGGACTGTGGGATGCTTGTGGGGGGTATTGTCGCTGCTGCTACAGATGTGATATCTTTCTTCGTAAGATGCCAGTTACGCTACCGCTCACTTCGAATGTCCGTATTGACACAGGTTAGTACGTGCTAAAGGGCAATTACTGGAGGCTTTGTCAAAGAATAGCGTAAAAGAAATATTTGTTGATCAAAGTATTAAACGCTTTACAAAAGTTTATATTAAAAAAAATGAGTTCAATAATGAGCAGATCTTTGTATAAGTAAAATATACTGTGTGTTATGATTTGTTTTTTTATGTTTTCAATTAATTTTATCCCCATTTAATTAAAAAATATTCATAATGTATATTTGTAACAGCAGCTTATATATCTACAAAATGTATTGGGATTTGCTACTGTTACCTAGTATGCATAACAAATATTTTAAGTAAATGGAACAAAATAAAATGTCAAACTTTTCACAGATACCCAGAAGCTGTTGGTGGCACTCCCTTCCCTTGAGTCCAGGCTGCCAAACAAAGAACCTGAAATTGCTTTTTTGCGCCGCTTTTTACGGAACCGGTATCTTCATCTTATGATACATGTAAATCATTTCTTCTTATATAGATTCCTTCTTCTAAGACTTTAACTGGTCTTTGATTTTACAAATATTTTACCAGCTGGTGTTGACTACAACCGTAGAACACTGTTCATTTCTTTTGTTTCAAAATAACTTTTGGTTATCTTTCTCATTTCTCTCTGTCTTTATTTCTGTCTATCTCTTAAGGATCGTGCTATTTCTTGAGAATACTTCTTGCTACAAAAGGAAGGGACTACACTCAGTCATGCAGTGAATCAGCCAGTTGCTTAGACAGCAATTTAGAAGTTATCCTGTGTTTACAACTGCAATTCCAGTCTGTCTTTCACAGTCACTCTTTTTTTTCTTTTTTTTTTTTTGGCTGTTCTTTTTCTTTTTTAGATGCTACATTATTAAATCAAATAAAGCAAGTTTAGAAAAGAGTTCTTGAATAAAATGATGAATATCATTCTTCTCTTACAATCTGTAATTCAAGTGTCAAGATATATTATTTAGCACAATCACTATAATCTGCTTGCATTCAAGTAATTTGGCAATAATACTTTGTGATAAAACTTACCACTTTGTGTTTCAATTTTAGATGTACCACAAGTTGAGAGGAAGAGATGGGCGGTTTGAGCCAGTCTCTGATTTTGCTGTTGCACAAGCTGCTGATGTAAGTATCTAACATTTTATTTCAATTTTGAAATCAAAACATTTTATGTCAGATCTGAGTTCACAATAGTTATCATTTTACATCAGTTTTGAATTCACTGCAACACATTGTATTCTATAAAAAAGTTAATTGTTTGCATGATTTTTACAACAGAGCCTGACATTTTGCATGCTTTTGAAATACTCTACAAAAAGTGTTGAATGTGCATGCACACAGACCTCCAAAGAAGTTCATCTGCTTACAAGTCAGAGATAAATTGTTTGGGATGTGTAGGTCTATTGCTCGATTCGCTATAAAACAGAGGAAGCAGCTGTGAGGGAGATGTTGATGTTGTTATCCAAGCCTCACTTTCAGGTAATTGAAAAACTTTTCTTTTCTCTGTCTTTGAATATAGTGTGCTCTTCGAAAGACAGTATGAAAAAGCTGCAGTTGATATATTTAAAAGATTTATGTCTAGACAAATTCATTAGCCTCGCATATCTGTATCTTTTGAGAGTAATGTTACATCTTTCTCTAAAGTTTATTAGGTCACTGTAATACAGTGGTGCCCAATCTTATTGGGTACAAATAAACTTCTGATAATATTCAACCAAGCTTAAGTGTAAAAGAAAGTGTTTAATACTACACAAAAACAGACTTTATAGCTTTGGGGTTACTATACCCAGTTTTTCACCAGTCAGTGAAGAAAAATGGTTGTAGAAAATAAGCATAAGAAAACTAGAAAATGTTAGGTATAAGTTTGACAACCAGAGCATTAAAATTATACAAACAGTAAGTAGGATATTAACAGGATGGAAGCCATGTTCAGTGTGTTTTAATAGATGATTCAGATTACTATGACATCTGTGTGTTTTTAAAGTTGCAAAAAAGTGAATGACCCTTATTATGAGTTTTGCATTAAAAGATGATGAACAGTTCCTAAAGGCTGTTTATCATGCACACTAGAATATGTTGTTAAATCACAATTTTGCTGCCTAGAACACTAGAACGTGTTATTACATCCCAGTTTTGTTTTGCAGGCAATCCTGTACACTCACGACAAAATAGCATGTGCTGATTATGAGCCTCATATTGACCCCATTCCTGTGGAGGAGGATGAAGAGTCAGCAGTAAAGATTGTTAGCATCATTAAGAAGCATAATGAACCACTGGTATGCTACAAACTTATTTTTACATTTTCTTTTTCAGTAGGCTAAAATGTTTTTATAAACTCTATTTTTTTAATGATGATTTATGTAATGCCTTTCCCCAGCATCAAGGTGGGCTGAAAGTGCTTTACAAATCACACATAGTTCACTTTTTGGTACACTCATAGATGATGGATATCACATAAAGACAATAGCAGCAAAGAAATAAGAACAGAAGGCAGAGATCAAGAGATCAGATGGTCAGCTATGCTTGTTGGGTCACTTAGATTAATTTAAGTGGGGAAAAGAGCAGAAAGCATGAACACCTGTAGGGAAGAGGAGAGAATTAATCCAGCAAACATAAAAACTAGTCAGATGTGACTTCTGAGACCATTATAACAAAGGAAACAAAGATATAGTGACATAGGAAAACATAATGGTGGCAGGCAAAGTCTTAATTCAGGATAAAGTGTAGCGAAATTATAAGTTCACATTGGAAGTAATCCATCGTAAGGCTCTTTAAAATAGGCTTTTAGTTATGTCTTGGAATGCTGAAAGGTTTGCAGGTCTGTGACAGAGGACTGACGAATCCTTTTTGGTAGCTCAGAATTGTAAGACTTCTAGAAATGCTGAAAGATTGTACTGACTTTTTGTGAGATAAATGGGAATACATTTGCAGGGCGCTACAATTCAGATCAATGGGGAGACAGGCTGCATGGAGATCGCTCGTGTTCTGCATGGGGGAGCAGCAGACCGCAGTGGTATGCAGATAGATGAAATTAGTTGGATGACAGATTTGTTGATAAATATACTTCACTGTTCTTTTCTGTGATCAAGAGACTGTAAATAGTTCAGAAAATTAGTTTGAAGGGAAAGATCCATGAATGCATCTTTCCAGTCTAGCAGAGTTTTTTCCCTTTCTTATAGGCATGCCTTTTCAGCCATTCAACCTCTGGTACATTGTCTTGCCTGCAGTTCTGTCATCACATTAAGCATCCATGAAAGGACATTGACAACTTATACACAGGTTATACAAAATCTATAAATGATAAAAGTTAAAGGAAATATACAATGACCTACAGTGTGTAGATAAACTGCAAACTGCTTGCCAAGTCCTACTTCTGTCTCAAAGCCCCTGAATCTTTGTCCTGGTTGATAGCTTGCTGCTATTAGCAACAATACTCCCCCCACCCCACTTAATGGCATCATCTGTCACACAATGTTTCGAGCACTGTTTTTATTTGCTATATTTTGTGCTATGCTACTTTATTGTTGGAGTTTATAATGCTACAGCTGCCAATTCATGAACTGACTAAGAACGGAAATGCTAATGTAAGTTGGTTGAACTGTCAGCTTGAGGCAAGTTCATCATCATCTGTACTGACATTTTGCAAAAAATACTCACTTAGCTTCTTTTTTGGATGGAAGATAAAAAAAAAAGACATTGCTGGATATGCATCTTTGGAATTCATGTATGCTGCCTTGTCAAGACTTTTTATTTAGCATTACATTTTTGCACCAAACAGCATGAACTCCACTTAGGAAGCCACTTTCATTATAAAACTTTCAGAAGTGAGTGTCATGATCTGTCTTTATTTTTTATGATCTTGTATCTGTAGATTTTAATTGCAAACACTGTATATGAGTGGATATTTTGTTTTATTATTACTAAAGGAGAGATAGGGCAATTATAAGTATTTTTTGGAAGGTTTATGCAATCCATGCCTGAATAAGTGTGTTGATGTCTTTGTGTATATCTGTGTAGACTGATGTCTACTTATATTGTTGCAGGCCTTATTTCAGCAGGTGATGAACTGCATGAGATCAATGGAGTTGGAATATTTGGAATGTTACCAGATGAAGTGGTAGATATGTTAGTAAGTAAAATGTTTGGCTTGAGTTGTTAGGTGTAAAATAAAGAGATGTATATAATATTACACTTCCCAAACTGTATGATGCATGTTTCACTTAAAAATAATTTATGAGTCACTTTACTGGATAATGCATTTATTATATAATCAAGTGTGAAGATATATGCTAGATAACAGCAAAATACAAAATGATGATTGCAGATATGTACATCTTTTTTTATTATTAATTAGAGATGCATACTCACATTCACATTCATCCAAACACATACCAATTAATAGACCTATAGATAGTTATTTTTTATCCACCTTTGTAGATTCCTACACACATGCCGAATGCCACATGTGTGCTTGTGCATGTACACACACACTGAAGGATCTATCTTTGTCACAGAAACTGTCAATGCTCCTGATCAAATATCTTAATAAACTTTCAGTCTAAGGCATCTGGGTCTGTCACTCTAAAGCTTGTCCCAAGTCACAAGACTTCAGCAGGAAGGAAAGTTGAGGTAACTGCTTGTACTGTCACACTTTTCTGAACTTTTTTTGCTGATCCAAACTTTTGTTTTGTAGAAGACAGGATCAGAAACTTACACATTAAATACTTTGCCATAGTGATTATCCTTTTAAATGCACTGACATTATGTTTTGCATGCTTTCAATATAAACATTATTTTAATAGAATAGAAAGTCTGTCAAACAGATCTGCTTGAAGGACATTTTTATGTAAGTCTTTGATGGTTATTTTGTTCTAAGTTCACATTCTGTTTTCAGATGATAGTTCGAGCCTTGTTTGACTTTGACCCCTCAGCTGATGATAATATTCCGTGCCCAGAAGCAGGCCTTTCTTTTCAAAAAGGTGACATTCTTCACATTGTTAATCAGGAGGACGCCATTTGGTGGCAGGCCTACAAACACGAAGATGGTAGCAAGCGAGCTGGCCTCATACCCAGTAGGCATTACCATGAGAGGTGAACCTGCTGTGTACAGGGTGTAGTCTTAATGGTGGCACTGGAGCTCAGGGATGTATTATTGCTAAGGACTCATACATTTTTATGAGTTTTATGTAGCTAGCATGCCGCAAAACTAGTAGACATTGCAGAGCTAGTGTTAAATACTTAATATCCAATTGTCAGCTAGTCAGTCAGAATCAATGGGTACTTGAAAATGGGTAAATGAGTAATTTGTCGTAGATGCTTATTAACCACCCTCCATTTTTGTGTTTTGGCTAGAGGATTGCAGACAAAGAGAGAGAGAGAGAGTGTGAGAGAGAGAGAGAAGTAACCTGCATTCCAAAAGACATTCTGGGATATTATGCTGCAAAGACTGCATAGTATCGTCAGTTAAAATTAATGATGCCACAAAGTTTGAGAGGATATTCAGTTCTGTGTCACTGTTGTAGACAAGATTTAATTATGATGCAGACTACAGATGATGATAACAATAATGGAGTTTATTATTATTATTGTTGGTTTCCCTTGATAAATGTGATTAAATTATTTAGTGTATTAGACTGCTTGTGTGTGGGGAAAAGCATTTGGTGAAGTTTGTTAAAAAAATCAGTTTTGCTTGTTTGGGTTGACCGGAAAACAGACTTTGGATGCAATGCTAAACAAAGTGTGCGCCAGTTAGAAACTTTTAAAAAATTTTTAAATAGTCATTGTTTACAGTACAAGTATGAGCTAAATGTGAGCTGACTGCTTTCAGCCAACATGAGAAGTAGTTCTCATTTTGCTGTAACTTTTGATGCTACCTTCTTCTGAATTTCTTAGCCTTGAACCCTTCCAGAATCAAATCAGTATTTTGATTTAATAAAATGGCTTTCATTTCCAGACAAGAAGTTATACATAGGGCCAGATCAAGAGAAGGGAAACACATGACACGTAAGCCCTTTTTGGAATTTCTGTTTCTGTCATTTCTAAAGAATGTTCTTTCTCATTTAGATACCTTTCTTTCTTCAAGTTAGAGTTATTGATCCCATTTCCTTAACTCTGATTGTTCAAATTAAAGAATTTGCATTGTGTGTATGAAATGTTGATTGAGAATGAAGATGGTCATTAATATTTTATTTACTGAGTATCATTCCTAAAGATGTTTGTAAACATTATAAATGAGGGGAACTGGTTTTAAATGGATAATTTTCCTCAAGACCATGAAAGATTGTTATTTAATATGTTTTATAAAATAGAGTTTTACTGCATATTATTTTGTCTTAATTTTTATCCATTAGAAATTTGACTGTTTTCTGAAAATGTTTTTTAACTCAGGATCCATTAGTCCATGCCGCTACAGCCCAAAGGTACCTCGCAAAAAGCGCTTGAAGAAAACAATGTATCATATTGTCCAGAATGGTGGTAAGTTAAGATCTGAGTCTGTGCTGAGCTTACTTGTAGGAGGGTCAAATTTTTCTCAGGCTTATTTATTATGAATTGAAAAAGTATACTTACCGTTTGTTGTTTTTTTGTTCACAAACAGTTTATTGTACATCATCTGAAGCAAATATGTGTCTTTTATGAGGGATGTTATCTTCAGGGGTGAAGTTTAAGATAGAGAAGTTTATTGGTGTTAATGTAAGAAATGAGGAATAGATCAACCTATGCAATAAATTTCTAAATAAGCAGGCATAACCTAAACAGTTGCCAAGATTTTAACTTCAGTAAATTGCATGCATGCATTATGTTTTGTGTGTATTTTAGTTTTTTCAGATTATGACACGGATGAGATTCCAGCTTATGAGGAAGTGGAACTCTACATACCAAAGCCAAGACAATTCCGCCCCATAGTTCTAATTGGTGAGTTGACAAGTTCTGAGTTCTTTCTTGTAGTCTGAGCACACAGCTTCCTAAGATAGTTAAGATATTTTCTTGCATTACAAGTTTATGAGAATAATAAGAAGCAAAATCGCCATACACATATGAAATCTTCATCATCACCATCTGTTCCATATCATATTTTGTGCTGTAAGTTAGCCCTGAAAGATAGTGGCATATATAATAATGATCTCTTATGGCAAGAGTAATGATGCTGTCTTTAGATAGCCTAGGCAAAAGTTTAGTAGTTTATATGATCAGAGGATAGTGATCTCATAAATATGAAGGCTGCAAGCAAATCTCAGCCATTTTCCCCAATATGTGGGTCTCAGGTGCATCAGGTGTTGGCAGGAACGAGCTGAAAAGGCGACTCAAAGCAGCAACCCAGGACACTTTCAAGAGGTTGTGCCATGTGAGTTAAGCACTGGTTTTAAGTGTTGGCAATAGTACTTAGCTACATCACTTTGCTGTCAGATTGTCATTGTTTGTAATTTGATTTCAGACACTACACGCGAAAAAAGGCCATTTGAAGAAGAAGGGAAAGAATACCACTTTTTGACTCGAGATGAAATGGAGGAACAGATTATCCAGCAAAGGTCAGTGGGATAACATTTCTCATGTCTTCATAGGGGCTGTGATTGTGGCTATGATTGCGGTGACTTTGTTTCGCCTTTGAAGTACAGTATGTGTACTTCATTGCTATGTCCTTTCATGTTCATGTTTCATTAATGTAATAGAAATTCAATTGTTTTCATGTTCATGTCATTATTCATATATCACTATCAGGTCGTACTTTTCCTTGTCATCACATTTCAATTGTAAATGGCTAATCATTATTAGTGCTGTCTTTATATTCATGTCATAACTGGTATATCAGTCTTGTCCTTTTCCCTTTTCACATTTCAATACTGGTATAGCAGAGTTGTACACTTTCTTCTTTAAAGTTACTACAACACTTAAGACTTGTTTGGCTGTATATCTTGTATGGTAATCCTTTGAAAGCAAAAGAGAGTTTTTTTTATTTGAGACTTTGACTGTATGATCAGGTTTGTGGAGTATGGAGAATATCGAGGGCATCTCTATGGTACCAGCCTTGACTCCATTAAAAATGTTATTTCTTCTGGCAAAGTGTGCCTTCTCACCCCTCACACTCAGGTAAAAATATAATTTGAACTTATATACTGTACTGTTTTGCAATTACAAATACTACCAAAACATGAGAACTTGCAAATTTGCTTAGACATTTGTCATGACACTGTCAGAAGTGCTTCTTTATTGAAGTAAACATTAATTATAAATGCTTAGAAAATGCAGTTTAATCTAGCAGGTAAAGAATTTTACAAATAAATACCTTGCTTAAATTTGTTTACTACAGATATTACGCTTTTCTAAGAGTCGGTCATATTCCCTATCATACTAGATACACCAGTCATCATTTTCAGCTAATTGTTACAAAGAATTTTTTTTCAAAACGAAGGAGAATTGTTATTTAGGTCATTTAACCAAAAGTTGCTACAAATGGATATTTGGTTTTGCCATGGATCCTAGTCATCGAATTGGGATATTTTTTTTTCCCAAAGGCACTCAAATTCCTTCGTACTTACGAGATTAAGCCATACATCATTTTCATCAAAGCACCTCCACTTGAAAATCTGAAGGAGAGCCGTATGCCTGCAAGGGCTCGAGCTACAGAAGCTGATGCTATCCGTCCTTTTAGTGTGAGTGGATATTTAATGGCCATTTTGGTTTAGTCAAGCTTTTATGTTGCATTTCTCCAAAGGATGTAATCTAGTCTTTTTTTAAGATGTTAATATTTATAAAGTATTTGAAATGTAGAAGATCACAGGTCTAGAAACAGGTAGAAATCAACTTATCAGACAGTACTCTTCAAAATCTTTAAAGATGTAGCAACAGAAATCATCTAATCAGACAGTATTCTCCAAACACTTTAAAAAGTCATTTTTCTTCGAGGTCTTTTCCATAAATCATTGTAAACATTTGACTCTTTATTTTGTTTTGTTAGTATTATCTCATCTGTATTTTGTTTCACATGTCAGATTGGGGAACTGGAGGAAATTGCAGAAGCCTCAGCAAAAATTGAAGAGCGATATGGTCACATTTTTGATCATGTCATTGTTAATGATAGTTTGACAGATGCCATGACAGATCTGCTCAGGGTAGCAGCAAAGATTGAGAAAGAGCCTCAGTGGGTGCCTGTTGGCTGGGGGCAATAGTTTTACTTAATTTTTCTGACAGCAAAAATGTGTAATCTAGTCATTTGCTGCACTGTGGCAATTATTACGTGTTCTTCTAAGCATGGTAAAGGAAAAAGATATTCAAGTTGGTGCTAATTAGGGCATCAGAGACTTTTGAACAAAGAGAGGCATTGGCTTTTCACATATCACTGATGACAGGGGCAGTTTGCTAAATTAAGAACCTTCTCTTCTTTATGCTGCATACACTTGATAGCTTACATGATTATATGCAGCTGGCCATCCTATCAATTTGAGTTTTCTGATGATAGAAAGTCAATCTTGATGCTTTGGGAGCGTGGCTGTATAGACTCTGGGGCAATGGCAATGGTTAGCGCCTGTCACCCATACAGTGAGGGTTGGCTGTCTTCAGGCTCAGCTCTCGTCACGGGCACTCTGTTCTCTCTCTTCTTGTAGCATCTGTTTACATGATATAGCCTTAGTTGCTGGCTCAGCATAAAACAAATCCTCTTCCCCACCCTCCACAACCCCTGTATGGACTAGTTCTTAAAGAGCTCAGCTGTACGGACACTAGCTCTTGCTCACCTTCCTTTAGGTCAACTACATCATGTTTTTAAGCGGTGGGCATAAGGAAAATTCAAGCTCCTCATTTTTCCACATTTGCAGAGGCCTTTCTACTTACCTTTTTGCACAAAGTTAGGCTGTAAAATGTGTCCAGAATCATTGTTATTTTGTGATCAGATGCATTGTGGTCTATGCTGACACCTGATGACAGTCTTCAAGTGTAAAAAAATGAGTGTTCTAAATGTCGAGTTGTGGAGCTTTTTCACGATTGAAGTATGTAGGCAGTTGGTAACAAATGTTTTGTAGTTTTGTTGTAGAATGGTTATAGAATGATGATAGCAGATCCATGGCGCTGCAAAGTTGAACTAATCCTTCCTTTTGTATGTAAGCAGTGGCAATGATGATGGATGATGAGTTTTGGGAATTGATGTGTGTGGGTGTGTGTAGTCATATATTCTCATGTGTATGTATACATGGATGTGAGACTCAGAAGACATCATCCTCTTTATGTGACTACAGCATGTGAAGACTTGCTAATATGCACAAGAAAAGGAGGCAATCCTGTGTCTCTCAAGCATATAATTTTAAAAGAAATTATGTATGTTAATGTATTTCCTGGAATTCATCAAATTCAGTCAGAGATGACTATAGGCATAGTTTTATGAGCATCTAGATTTATTCCTCATTAAAGATTCCTCTGTCATTAGGAATATCTGTTCATTGTGTACATGTATGTAACATAATAACCCTTCATGCCAAGCAATATTCACTGCCTTGGCACTGGATGGCACTTTGCTCACAAGAAATGCTTAATTTCTGACAGATTTTAGAAGAAACATATCAAATTGTCACTCACTAATCAATATTTTAATTGATTTGTAAAACAGTGGCTGTTAGTTACGCTTGAGTAATGTATTTCAAAAACTTAATTATTGCATTTTTGTGTTCACACCTTATCAGTAAAATGTGGACATTGTTGCTGGTGCCATACTTCTTTCTGTTGAGATTTAGGCAGTTCTGTAACCTAACAGCAACAGTTGGTTCCCCATTTTTTTAAACTTCTTGAACGTGGCCACCCATCTGTTTGTATAGATAAAAGCAAACAGGATCAATTCAATGAGAGGTTCCAATCGGGCAAATGTTTCAGGCTATTGCATGCTGAGACCCATCTTTTTGACCTATTCTGATATTACCCTCATGCTGCCAGCACTTACCTGCTGTACATAGCTAAGCAAGGCCTTTAACTGGTGGGCCACAATCATACTGTTTTGTAGACCAGCTGATTCTGGTCAGTGCACAACAGGCAGCACTCTGTTGGGTTCTAGCTCATGCTGGATTCTCAGGGAAAGAGGCAGCAGAAATACTGGCACAGCTTAGAGCTATATACAACGAGCGTATTAAGTGAGATTCATACAGTAGTTAATGATTCCTAAAATGCTACAAGCACATCTCAAAACATCTGAACTATAACTGAGCAGTGTTAGATTTCGTGGGCATTTGTTGAGCTTTTCATATGAGACTGAACTATGTTTCATCGGATACACATCTTGCAAATGTTGATCAAACCATTAAGAGAGAATGCTCAAAATCATCTCAAAGAAATGAAAGATCAGTTACCAAATTGTTGGATATCTCAATGTTTCAGGTATAACTGTACAGTTTTACCTCAAGAAATATCTCCTTAAATAAATGACAGCTAGCATTAGTTTGATGTCTGAATGAATAGACCTATATGCTACATGCTACTTGGATCATATCAGGCTGGACAACCTTACAGTAAGTTCCAATTACTTTACAACATCTGAAACATATACATTGTATTGTCACGCCACTCATTTAAATGTGTATCAGAAAAAAGTAATTTATTTCTATATTGTTTGCTTGCCCAGGAGTGGTTTTAGAGATGACAACAAGTTCCTGAATTTGGCATTAGAGAGATTAGGATTGCTGCCACTTCAGTCACTTCCTTGGAACTCCCCTCTGTTTTCAGTCAGGCTGTCTGGGCATAGTCAAGAACATAAACCTTCAAAGTTATCCTGCAAAATATAGTTACTCAAGCACTTAAACCTTTTAAATACAGCTTTTAGCTCTATTATTACAAGGTAATCGAAAATCCGACATTTAAAATACATTTTCTCACTTGTTTTCAACGCATGCAAAAGATCGAGGAAAAGCCATTATTTTATTTGTCCTTGTTTTGGCTAATTCCTTGTTTTTTCGTTTTTCTCTCCGTGTTTACACTGCTTCAGGTTATTAATGATGCAAGAATCTGTTGTTTAGCATTTTTTTAATATTGCTAAAAATGTTTGTAGTACTTTATTTGTGCCAGCATGTTTAGTGAATAGTGACCAGAGAAAAATGGTTTTGTATTGCTGGTTTTTTGTCTGTTGTGCAAACTGTTGTTTGAGTATGTGATGGCCAGAGGAATAAAGAGTTGCCAAAATGTTTATTCCAACACTTATTCGACTGTGCACGTGCAGCCTCTGAAGTCCAGTCTTAGCTTGTACATAGATCATTGGTCTGCCCGTAAGATGAAAAACTCCATCACAGAACCAAGGCTAATGCCTGACAGCTGCACGGTTGCTGTTCTTTGTTAATAATCATTTAATCTGCTTCAACGCATTAGCCATCCAGTCGGCGGTGGAATATTTACCCAGCCCCAACTATTTGCTTCCTAACGTGCACCACAGAATTATAGGAGCTTATTAATCAAAGAAATGTGCGAAATGCATTTCTCTTGAGTCGCACAAGAAAACATGAATGGATAAGATGCATTACATTTGTTTTCACGAGTTCAGCGGCTTGTGGGTGATATTCATTCATTGCGCAATTATTTAACCTCGTATTAATTTCTGGTAGTCTCTGTAAGATAAAGATAAGCTCAAGACCCTGTGCTCTCTTTGTCCTAGATGACCATGGGAATGTTACGGCGAATGGCAGTGACACGCTACAGTGCTGGGTGCGACTGTAGGTCTTTAACTTTGACCTTTGGTCATAACAACAGTGATCAGTGATATTTTAGTAAATAAGGAGGATTTGCTTCCGTGAGGTGATAGCATTTTATTTGTCGTGTGATATTGCAGTTTGTGTGGGTGAGAGACAGTTCGCGAGTGTGTGTACAATATCAAACTCGATTTTTTCCACATTTTATTCCGGAACAATTGTGCATTGGCAACCCAAGGCTCCCGTAAGAAAAGCAGTGGCGGTATGGTACAGCTGTATAAGCGCGTGTGTCTCTGGGGCTCATGAACAAATACGTGATTATAACATGTCAGCAGTCATCAGCAACTGGCAACGCGAAAACCTTCTGATAATTATTATTTATATCTACAATAACAGTACAGTTTGTCTTTCAAGTGTGTCTCGACAGCTTGAAGTGCGCCTGTCGGCAGCTTCGTGTCCTCATCATCTGTGTCGTTTTCGAACGATCCGCGAGAGGCCGACGACAAAGACTGAAGGTGTCGAACTACGGTGTCGGGTAGTTTCCACCCGTCAGGTCGATGGCGGCAAAAATCCCGCCTTGTGACGAGCAGGGCCGGCCGACGGAGAATCCCACTAGAACCTTCTCGTTTGTCTCAGGAGCGGTGCAGAAGACCCCTGCGCCCAGGTCGCCCTGTCAACACCAAGCAGTCGTCATCAACATCAGGTCACAACCAGGAGGTGACTGCTGCTGTGTCTACTCTTACAACGGCTGCCGCTAGTCAGGGATTTTTTTAAATAATGAAATAATAAAGTTTTACGGTCAGGACGTCGAGCAAAACTCATGACATATAGGTAAAGATAACCTTTTAGACAAGTAGCTTAATTAAAATAATTAAAAAGATCAAAAGCGATCAGAAAGGTATATCTAAATATTCCCGGTAAAAAAACATGTAATCTTACTAACAAAGCAGACAGCCAGCTAGTACCGCCTACTAAACCTGTCTAGCATGGGAAATCGCCTGTCAGTGTAAGCACTTTTCCCCAGTACAGTATCAAACCTAAATTTTTGTGGGGTGAGGGAAATGGTGGCACTGGGGAGAACAGGTGTAATAACAGTTGGTATCAACAGTAATAAGAGCCACTAACACCACACGGCCCGCCCTGGGCTCGCAGACACACGGCGTTGGTCTTCGCTGCGTCGGTGATGCCCACGGTGGAGTCGCTCTGGAACTGACTGGAATCCAGGATGGCATCGCAGCAGCTTTTGCTGAAGGTGTTGACGATCGTCGAAGAGGTCAGATCGCTGGTGTACTCGACTGGACACATGGATTACTTCAAATATATCTACAGATAAACTGAAAGTATTGCGTGCTGTGTTAGACTAACTGTATTACACCTATTGGGACTATTAGACCGTATTTGACTACCTGCATTTATACACTTGCTCTACTTCCTTCTTTTTCTCTTTTGCCAGTGTACAAATGAAGTGAAAGTTGTTTCTGGCGCCTGAAGGGAAAATTTGTTAGTGGAATCTGTATATTTTAATGGACGTCTTCTCAAGAAGGCAGGTAGACATGTTCTGACCGAAAAGATGTGTCACCAATGAGGATCTACTTAATAAAATGGGATCGATCTTCCGGCATTAAAAAAAAGCAAAGAAGGGGACTCACAGGTCTGCGACTCGCGATCACCGTAGCCGGCCACCGTACAGGAGCTGAAGTTCACCTTGCTGGCCATGGTGTTCTGGTCGTACAGACACACTTGCACGCTGCACGTGGAGCTGTCGATGTTCACGGCTACCGGCAGCTGGATGGTGTAGGTGCCATCACCATTGTCCACAGCTGCACACATCGCAGGGAGAACGTGGGGGGGGGGGATGTTATTTAAGGACAGATTCACTGGGTCTGAAGATAAGAGAGTCTTTCCTCCCTCTCTCTCTCACTGTCATGTTGAAATGCGTTTATGCTTCATTCTCTCTCTCACACACACACATACATACGCATTAGCACGGTGTCTTATGATGTAATACATAAATTAGAAAAATAGTGTTAATATAAGCAATGATTATAGGAAATAATGAGTATAGCTACAGTAGAGAAATGCTTCCACACTGAAGTGGTACTAACAACGAGGTACTTGACGCACAGATATCAGTTCATAGAGAGTGGAAAGTTCCTGACAAGGGGAAGCTGGTTTGAGGAGGAGACGCAAACATAATTTGCCTACCCTGGTAGTTGGATGAACTGAGGACGATGTTTTGTGTTCCTCCTGCCACGTGCACGGTGTACGAGGCGTCCCTGTGTACACACACACACGCGCACGCACACACACACACACGCGCACACACATGTACAAGTGGATCCGTGAAGCAAGAATTCAAGAAGCCAGCACAGTGATCATAAAAGATCTTAAAGCTGATAACGTGAATCTGATGAAACTAAAATTTAAACTTTCGCAAAATAGAAAGAAAACGCATAGAAACATTTTGTTAAAACATACTCAACAGTAAACTAATTGACAAGTTTTACAACACAGTCGGAGGAAGTTTCCTTGTTATTGAGGAGACGCAGCTCACACACATCTCACTGATGGCGAATTTGCTCCCCTTCGTCACCTCCTTCCTACTCCCACTCACTTTGTCTCTCTTTTGGTGTGTAAGTGGGTTTGATGTTTTGTGAGAGGATTATTATAGTTTTGTTAAAGCAAGAGAGAGAGAGACATACGGGAATGCATCCAGAGCATAGCTGTAGTACTGATGACACACTTCCGGCACCATGACCTGTGGTGGATGACACCAGAACGCCAGTGCAGAAGATGCTCCCTGTAGGATTCTCCTCAATGGCAACGAGTCCTGGGTAGTCACAGGCGGTGCTGATGGTGCCATCGACCACTCTCCTCCACAGGCTTCTCCGCGTCACCGACGAAGCTGGACACACTACAAGACAAGAGAGGAGGTAGACTACACGAGCGTGACACACTACAAGACAAGAGAGGAGGTAGACTACACGATCGTGACACACTACAAGACAAGAGAGAAGGTAGACTACACGACCGTGACACACTACAAGACAAGAGAGAGGTAGACTACACGACACTGACACACTACACGACCGTGACACAATACGAAGCATGCGAAAACTTACAGTACACACGTGACACACTACCCACGGCAGCTGTAAACTGTGAGTAAGACACAGACAAGAGAAAGGAGAATGCGATCCGGCCACATTAAAGATGAAGGACACATCACGGGGAGCATCCGGGTAAGGCGCGGGGTGAAGGCAACTCTATGATTCGGCACATTTCAGAGACAGTCATGGTCCAGTCACACTTCAAAGGTAATGGAAAGCTCATCACACCAACACACCATAAAAATATCTCCCTTCCTCCACACCCCCATCGAAAAAAAACAACAAACAAACAAACAAAAAAAATGCCGACAATGCATGACGCAGGCACCACAGACCTGATATAAATATGAGAAGATTTTTGAGCTTGGCAAAGAATACAACGACTAAACTACCATAAGACATTTACAAAATGTTTTGCAGGCTGACATCACCCTCACACCACTCACATAAGGCTGGCGTTGTGCTCTCTGTAATCGTTGTTGTCATCTCAGTCGTAGCTGTTGTTGTTTCCTCTGTAGTTGTGGTAAGTGTTTCTGTGGTGGAAGTTGGCGCCTCTGTGGTGGTTGTAGGTGCCTCTGTGGTGGAAATTTGTACCTCTGTGGTGGTTGTAGGTGCCTCTGTGGTGGATGTTGGTACCTCTGTGGTGGTTGTAGGTGCCTCTGTGGTGGATGTTGGTACCTCTGTGGTGGTTGTAGGTGCCTCTGTGGTGGAAGTTGGCAACTCTGTGGTGGTTGTAGGTGCCTCTGTGGTGGATGTTGGTATCTCTGTGGTGGTTGTAGGTACCTCTGTGGTGGATGTTGGTACCTCTGTGGTGGAAGTTGGTACCTCTGTGGTGGTTGTAGGTGCCTCTGTGGTGGATGTTGCCTCTGTGGTGGATGTTGGTCAACTCTGTGGTGGTTGTAGGTGTCTCTGTGGTGGATGTTGGTACCTCTGTGGTGGATGTTGGTACCTCTGTGGTGGTGTGGTGGTTGTACTCTGTGGTGGTTCTGTACCTCTGTGGTGGATGTTGGGTGGCCTCTGTGGTGGATGTTGGTACCTCTGTGGTGGAAGTTGGCAACTCTGTGGTGGTTGTAGGTGCCTCTGTGGTGGATGTTGGTACCTCTGTGGTGGAAGTTGGCAACTCTGTGGTGGTTGTAGGTGCCTCTGTGGTGGTAATTGTTGTGGTCTCTATAGTTGTTGAAGGTGCCTCTGTGGTTGTTGTGGCTTCGGTGGTGGTTGTACCCTCTGCCTCTGTGGTTGTTGAAGCCTCTGTGGTTGTTGTTGTGGCTTCTGCAGTGGTTGTGGCCTCTGTTGAGGTTGGACCTTCTGCAAATATGGTGGTTGGAGTCGCTATGGTTGTGGTTGGGACTTCTGTGGTGGTTGGAGCCTCTGTGGTTGTTGGTGGGGCCTCTGTGGTGGATGTTGGTACCTCTGTGGTGGATGTTGGCACCTCTGTGGTGGTTGTAGGTGCCTCTGTGGTGGATGTTGGTACCTCTGTGGTGGATGTTGGCAACTCTGTGGTGGAAGTTGGCACCTCTGTGGTGGTTGTAGGTACCTCTGTGGTGGATGTTGGTGCCTCTGTGGTGGAAGTAGGCACCTCTGTGGTGGTTGTTAGCGCCTCTGTGGTGCTTGTAGGTGCCTCTGTGGTGGTAATTGTTGTGGTCTCTATAGTTGTTGAAGGTGCCTCTGGGGTTGTTGTGGCTTCGGTGGTGGTTGTACCCTCTGCCTCTGTGGTTGTTGAAGCCTCTGTGGTTGTTGTTGTGGCCTCTGGTGGTTGTTGGCCTCTGTAGTTGTTTTGTGCCTCTGTAGTGGTAATGGGTCCTCTGTAGTTGTTGAAGGTGCTCTGTGGTGTTGTGCCTCTGTGGTGGTGTTGTTGTGGACCTCTGTGGTTGTTGGCCTCTGTGGTTGTACTCTGTGGTGGTTGGGCCTCTGTGGTTGTTGCTCCTCTGGGTTGTTGTGGTCTGTGGTGGTTGTCCCTCTACCTCTGTAGTGGTTGAAGCCTCTGTGGTTGTTGTTGGGGCCTCTGTGGTTGTTGTTAGTGCCTCTGTAGTGGATGTTGGCACCTCTGTGGTGGTTGTTTGTGCCTCTGTAGTGGTAATTGTTGTGGTCTCTGTAGCTGTTGTTGCCTGTGTGGTTGTTGCTGTTGCCTCTGTGGTTGTTGTGGCCTCTGCGGTGGTTGTGGCCTCTGTTGAGGTTGGGCCCTCTGCAAATGTGGTTGTTGGTGCCTCTGTGGTTGTTGTTGTGGCCTCTGCGGTTGTTGTGGCCTCTGTGGGGGTTGTGCCCTCTACCTCTGTAGTGGTTGTGGCCTCTGTGGTTGTTGTTGTGGCCTCTGCGGTGGTTGTGGCCTCTGTGGGGGTTGGGCTCTCTGCCTGTATGGTGGTTGGAGTCTCTATGGTTGTTGTTGGGGTCTCTGTAGTGGTAATTGTTGTGGTCTCTGTAGTTGTTGAAGGTGCCTCTGTGGTTGTTGTTGGGGCCTCTGTGGTTGTTGTTGGGGCCTCTGTGGTGGTTGTGGCCTCTGTGGTTGTTGTTGTGGCCTCTGCGGTGGTTGTGGCCTCTGTGGTTGTTGTTGTGGCCTCTGCGGTGGTTGTGGCCTCTGTGGTTGTTGTTGTGGCCTCTGCGGTGGTTGTGGCCTCTGTGGGGTTGTTGTGGTCTCTGTGGTTGTGCCTCTGTGGTTGTTGTTGTGGCCTCTGCGGTGGTTGTGGCCTCTGTGGTTGTTGTTGGCCTCTGTGGTTGTTGTTGTGGCCTCTGTGGTTGTTGGCCTCTGTGGTTGTTGTTGTGGCCTCTGCGGTGGTTGTGGCCTCTGTGGTTGTTGTTGTGGCCTCTGCGTGGTTGTTCTGTGGTTGTTGTTGTGGCCTCTGCGGTGGTTGTGGCCTCTGTGGTTGTTGTTGTGGCCTCTGCGGTGGTTGTGGCCTCTGTGGTTGTTGTTGTGGCCTCTGCAGTGGTTGTTGTGGCCTCTGCGGTGGTTGTTCTGTGGTTGTTGTTGTGGCCTCTGCGTGGTTGTGTGGTCTCTGTGGAGGTTGAAGGTGCCTCTGTGGTTGTTGTTGGGGCCTCTGTGGTTGATGTTGTGGCCTCTGCGGTGGTTGTCGCCTCTGTGGGTTGTTGTGGCTCTCTGCTGGTTGTCCTCTGTGGTTGTTGTTGTGGCCTCTGTAGTTGTTTGTGCCTCTGTAGTGGTAATTGTTGTGGTCTCTGTAGTTGTTGAAGGTGCCTCTGTGGTTGTTGTTGGGGCCTCTGTGGTTGTTGTTGTGGCCTCTGCGGTGGTTGTGGCCTCTGTAGAGGTTGGGCCCTCTACCTCTGTAGTGGTTGTGGCCTCTGCGGTTGTTGTTGTTGCCTCTGTGGTGGTTGTTGTTGCCTCTGCTTCTGTGGTTGTAGTGGCCTCTGTGGTGGTTGTTGGTGCCTCTGTGGTGATGGTTGTGGTAGTTGCCTCTGTGGTGGTTGTAAGTGCTTCTGTAGTGGTTGTTGGTGTCTCTGTGGTGGGTGTAAGTGCTTCTGTGGTGGTGGTTGTAGGTACTTTTGTGGTTGTGGCTGCCTCTGTGGTTGTTGTTGTTGCCTCTGTGGTGGTTGTAAATGCTTCTGTGGAGGTTGTGGCCGCCTGTGTGGTTGTTGTTGTTGCCTCTGTGGCAGTTGTAATTGTTTCTGTGGTGGTGGTTGTTGGTGCCTCTGTGGTTGTAGGTGCCTTCTGTAGTAGTTGTAGTAGATGCAGAGTTAAGGCAAGTGACCCCGCTTAACGATGACCTCGCTCTGACATTGACAGTCAACGCCGTTAACTGAAAGACAGTTTACTCATTATTTTGACACCATACCTCAGTACTGTTGACAGAAAGCAATACACTGATGGCTTTTTCATATCATCACTCAGTGCTGATCAAGTCAATGCAGTCAATAGAAACATCATCACTCCATCGACTCGTCTTTAATCTCGTGTCTATAAGCTGCTTGTAACCTAGCAACCACGAGTTGGTCTTTGTGAACGACCCTAATGTCAAAGACATTCATTTGTTTTATTTATAACATCACAGGAAATGCTCCAACTGCTTGTAATTCATACAGATAATAAAATATCTCAGTCACTTTCATACACTGTAATATTTACACATTATTTATGTCGTTTACAGTGCATACCACCTACTACGTCACATTACTAAGCACATATATTCTTAGAAACTGTTATGTGACAATTATAAGCGTAGAGGCTCAGATGTGATAATAGTAAGCGATTGTCACGTGAGAATATAGATATCATAGGTACGAGTTTGGGAACCGTGTTGCAGGTCTCACCTAATATGCAGCCAGCAAGCTGGCCAGCCAGGGAATAGGTTGGATCGTCCACATCACAGCAGGCTGGGTTCCACTTGGACTCTGGCTCTGGTGCTGGTGCTGGTTCTGTTGTTAATGTCTCCGCTGGTTTCTCACAAGACACTCCATCGAATGGCACCATGTACTGGCACCAGCACTCTCCGGTGACGTCTGTCATCAAAATATTTTTCAATAGTTACTTCACGTCTCGAATTCTTCGAGAACAGAAACAAGTAGTATATTTATCCACGTTTGTTTCTCTACTCATTGAAAACGTAAGTGGATTGCAACAAGCCTCGTAATTACCAGCTATTATTACACAATCCCCAGCAATCAACAATCTCTCAAAACTGCCACCCAAACAGGGGAATGCATCATCGAGAGCAGACCCTGGACAGGAACGTGTTGTGCTAGAGAAATAGGATTCTTACCCCAGATAGAGCAGCTGGAGAACAACATGGAGAGGTAGAATGGCGAATCGTACGACAGGTCCAGGTCGCAGCAAACACTGTTGGCCTTGTAGGCCCCGGGGGCATAGGCAGCCTCGGTGGTGATGACTGGAGGTGTTGTCTCCGGGGCAACGGCTGGAGCCGGGCACAGCGAAGCGTCGTAGTCCATGATGCCATCCTGACAGATGCACGAGCTGGGGGCGTCTGCAACACAATCCGTTGTCTGGAGATGACGACAGTATGGCCGCCACCCTCAGCAAGACCTTCCCCTTTATTTTTGTTTTCTTTATCGTCATAGAAAGCACATCTTCAAGCATCTCTTAACCGGGCAAAGTCGCCGAACATTGGACCAAGTTTGGCAAAGGGGTGCTTGAAAGGTACATTGGACATTGGACCTTTAGTCAGTATACTGAGTTAGGTACAGAAAAGTCTGCCGATACATTTACCAATACTCTGGGACTTTGCGGAACTTGGACGGTTTGAAGTTTTGGCCCGGTTAAGAACGAAATTTAATCTGCATAAGCAACACTTTGTAGTCTGCGTAGACAACGCTTTGTAGTTTGTATAGACAGCGCTTCTAATAGACAAAGCTTCGCAGTCGGCATACAAGTCTTGTAGTCTGCATACAGCGCTTGCTATTGTCTGAACATTATCAGAAATTCCGACTCGTAGAATGTACATCACGTACGATATTATTGCCTGTATAAGACTACCGCAAAATGCGAGAAACGCCAAAAATAAAATACACAAAATCCCTTAAAAAGTCTTTCATCAAAAAAAGATAAAATTACAGTTCCTCATAAAAGAGTTAAAGAAAAAAGCTACAAAGGCAAAGCCCATGATGAAGCAAAGAGAAGCATGCCATCTTATCTATCCCAGAGTGTTTCAGTCTCTCACTCCACTGCGACCTCTCCTATAGCACCAGCCTGCCATCTAATCCGACTATCTCAGAGTTTGCCCCTCACTCTGCTCCAAACTATCTATAGCACTATTCCAAAAATACATCGTCATCCCTTCTACTGAAAACACTGTATCATCCTACTTAGTTTTAGACACTCTGCACACACCCCGAACTGTGACGGGTTTTCCAGGGCTGAATCCATAACTTCAGATTTTTAAATAAAAAAAAAAAAAAAAAAAAAAAAAAAAAAATTTCGAAGGTGACGGCAATCTAAACAAAATGTGTGACGACTTACCATCTGGTATGTAGCAACCGAAAAGAACTTGTTCGAAAGAGCCTGAGGTACAGAGAGTGGCTGGACACTCCGCACCCAGGGTGGCGGCAGGCAGGGCCGACAGGAGGAGGAGAAGTGCGAGTGTCGACATGCTGCCCGTGTCTCTGGTGTCGTTTGCTCTCTCAGTCTGTGTCTGTCCGACTTGAAGGCTCCGTCTCTCGAGATGTAACGACAGGGGAACCTTGTCTCCTCATCAATGGACCCTTGCCTATTAAGAGAGAGGGATATGTATCACGTGGTTTTCATAACCACCAATAAAAATTCGTAACTGCGAGAGCTGGTAGCCAATGGAAGGCGTGAAACTGTGTGACGCTTATAGACCTTTGGCGGTTATATAATGGGAAATCTGTTTTTTAAGAGTTTTAGCTCCAGAAGCCGCTGAAATCTTTTGACTGTGGCTAAAACGAAAAGCAACATTTTATTTTTTTTAAAGGTCCAACTTGTTTCATTTCCTAAGGTCCAGCAGAGCGTGGATTCACTTAAATATATTTTACAAGGATTATTCTGCACTGAGTATTATTCTGTCTTGTTATTTTGTTGTTCCTTCACGCCATGTTTGAATGTATGCACGTATGTGAGTATTTACACATGTACAGGATGTATATATGTATGACCCCAGAGGCTTAAATGCCTTGCCTCACGCACAGTGAACACCAATGAAGCTTTCCAGGCTCTTTCTAAAGACTTCCAGTAGTTGGTTGGTTGGCTCCTCTTTGTCTCATCATCTTTCCCTCCTCCTCCCCCCTTTTTGTGTTTGTAGTCTTACAACTGTGTTGCTGTACCACTGTATGCCACTCATGCTTCTGTACCATTATATATCTCTCCTGTTGCTGTACCACTGTATGTCTCTTGTGGTGTACCGCTACGTTTGTCGTGCTGGTCTATGTGTGAGCGCATCGTGTTCATTGCCAAGCGGGGAAATGAGTTATAAGAACAGGAAGAGAGATTAACTGTTGCTGTTGTCATTATTGTTTTTAATTCACACTTTACACCAAGTCATCAAATCTAATGGAGCTGAAGAGAGAGACAAAGCAAGGAAGAAAGAAGGAAAGAAAGAAAGGAAGACCAAGAAGAGTCAGGGCAAAGACAGACTCACACGTCTCGTGTAAGACTGGTGGAATGTTTTTATATCTAACATTATGTCCACTGATTTGTCTGTACTACTTGGTGCATTGTCGGCCCATTTGCTATCGAGATGGTGAGCGGGAAGCAGAAAAATAGAGAACTGTCGTACTCGTCCCTCTATCCATCCTCACCACTTTCTCTTCAGTCTCTTCAGTCATGGTCAACGTAAAGCTAATGCAAGGGAAGGTTCACACAATCTTTTCTGAACTGTTACAGAAATTTCTCCAAATAACCACATTCAACAACGCAAATATATTCAACACCAACGTCATCAAATCGTCTGCAAACTTGATAATAAGTTTCAGTGATCTCCACAAATATTTGACTTTTGTAAGGAACGTTCATTTTTCTCGATTTATAAGATATATGTGTGTGTGTGTGTGTGTGGAGGGGCGGGGAGGGCACTGTGCATTTTTATCACCTTCTGTCGCTCTCATCCGCATCTGTGCACAAACATGTTTGGGAGGATGGTCGACCCCTCACCTGGTGGACCAACAGGTGCTGCCTGACGCAGAAGCACGGAAGGAGTGTCAACACTCGTCCTCTGGGTGCGTGCCGCGTCTCCGGTCGTCTCGGCCGCCCTCCTGTAGACACTTGTCGGAGTGAACAACTGTGACGACCACAACTTCACTTGAGGCATGCCGACTGAAAAGACGAAAGAGAAGATGTCGATGCGAACGACCAGGTGACGCGATCGAAAATCTATCAAAGAAACACAGGCAAAGGCCGACCTCGGCCTGGATGGCAGACATTCCCTTGGGTGAGAAACACTTGGTCTAACTGTCACGACAAAGTAACAGTAATATTGTGCACACGTGTCTTTGTGTGTGTGTGTGTGTTTCGATAACATCTCATTTGTTGTTGTTGTTGTTGTTGTTGTTGTTGTTGTTGTTGTTGTTGTTGTTGTTGCTAAGAACCCATTTACATCAATCCTGAAATTTATTGTTGTGAGTTGGAAGTCATAAATAATTAACATATGGTACATATTCATAACTTGGAAGCTTTAGTTTTTTTGTTTGTTTGTTTTTTGTCGGGTTTTTGTTCACAAGAGCTCTGCAAAATCTCTGACTTGATATTTATGTGTGTGATGAGACTCTCGAACGCAAACAACTGTCAGGACTCACTTGCAGCTCTCAGCAGCTGTTGTTTTCTTTTTGACTGAAGTTCTTCTTCTTTCTCCCCTTACCCCTCCTCGCCACCACCACCACCACCACCACCACCACACCACCACCAAAAATCCCTCAGCAGCTTAGAGAGAGATTGCTCGTACAAGCAAACATACATCGTAATCAGTCTTTTTGATGGTGACGAATAATTACTGGGTGATATGTGGATATGTGTGTGAGTAATTGTGTGCGCGTTTATGTGTTATATATGTGTGTATAGTGTACTTGGTGTATATCTCTGTGTGTGTGTGTGTGTTTATGAATAGCAACTATAAACTCCGATATTTCTTTTTCAAGGTGAGCAAATACGATACCGTGTGGTTGCCGCTCAATCTGTTCGTCGAGTTTCAACTGAAATTACAGTGAGTCTCGACATTGTCCTTTGTCCTACAGCATAGACAAGTCATCGGTCACTTTTCTACGATCATAACTCCTCCAGCAACTTTGTTCTTCTAGTCTTAACAAATTATTTCCATTCAACACACGTTCATACCCATCCTTTACTCAGAACTTCTGTATACTCGGACCTGGTCTTTATTCAAACTTGGTGTAAGTCTTTGAGTGAAATGTGTGCCAGCATGTCAGACATACCTGCTCCTCCCCTGCCCCCACGTCTTCTACGGGCTGGCGACTACTTGCCAGCAATCGACCAACACAGGAAGTTCGAGTCACGTGACCTGTCTCGTTTAAAAGGCGGATGCTGGCGCCAGGTGGCAGTGTTTTTGCGTCAGAAAGCCAAGCTTCTCAATAAGTCTGTTTCAGAAGTCAGTCAGAACACGAGCTGGTGTAAGAGTGAGACTCAGGACTCCAGTCCAAAGGAGCGTTGACCAGCGTTGACCAGCGTTGACCATGGCGCCACTCACCTGCCATCTGCTGGTGGCCGCCACCCTGGCCATGCTGACCGCGGCCATTCCATCCTTCAACTTCGACAGGCCGTCCTTTGATGCCAGGCAGCTTTCCTTCGACAAATTCCTCGCTCGTCGATGCAGAGATGAGAATGGTAAGCACACACTGATGACACAGGAGTGGTAGTCACAGCTCAATATGGCTTTATTCCATGGCTGAGCTGCCGATGACTAATGTCTACAATGTTATTTCAGTAAAGTACCAATATGTAGGCCATTAGCATATCGCTAGAAGGGGATTCATAGTCATCTTCTTTACTTTGTTTTTGTCTTCTTTTCTACTTTTTTTCACGGTGATCCTCATGTTGTTTCGCCCTTTGCACAGTCGTAGGCACTACAAAGTTCGTCACGTTATAAACAACGGTTGTTTCAAGAAGGTAAAATATATATATATATAAAAACATTCAAGGTGTGAAAATGCTAGACTAAAAATGTACATT
This sequence comes from Pomacea canaliculata, assembly GCF_003073045.1. Taxonomy (NCBI): domain Eukaryota; kingdom Metazoa; phylum Mollusca; class Gastropoda; order Architaenioglossa; family Ampullariidae; genus Pomacea; species Pomacea canaliculata. Next base: position 24,470,051 of record NC_037590.1, on the reverse strand, counting down.
GTTGTTCTCAACGGAATGTGTTTTTGAATATACATTAAACGTTCTTACTTCCCTTCATTAGACGGACACATTGCCAGAAAAAGTAGGGCATGATTTTCACACACACAGAAGACACTGAAGACTGAAATACAGTTGATGATATTGTAACTCCTTGTTTTAACTGAACTGTAACTCTTGTTCTGATGTACCTGTAGCTCTGTTCTGTTAGGACGCACAACTAAAATTATAAACTTTCGACATAATTTAATTCAACCACGAGCTTCTCTGCGTTACAGTCTGTCCATGAATATGTGCGTGAGCATGTGCGCATGCGCCTATTCCAATTGTCTAATTTGAGAAGACACCCACAAATCTACCCACACCCACTACCCCCCTGATCCAACTTGCCCTCCGTTCTCCCTGCCTCCGTCACCTACTCAGTCACTCCTGCTTGCAGGCTGTCGTCGTAGTCGCTCGGTGGAACGCCGTCTGGCAGGCGGCACCCCCGTCAGCGCCTGCGACTACCCGGGATGGTGGCCTTCACAGCCTACTCCGTCAAGCTGGTGGTGTGTGAAGGGGTGTACACGGGCTCCCTGAAGGTGGTCGTCACCACCGACTGCTACAACCAGCTCCTCTCCCTCAACAAGGGCTCCCTGTCCAAGGAGTGAGTGGCGCTTCATGATGTTAACCTAATCTAGGGGTGATTGTTAACCCTTCCCTCCTGAACCCCGGTCGAGTGATTTTAAAATACGGGTGTCGTTGGTTTTCGACCAGTAGTTGTTTTCCTGTGATCTGGACATCTAGACTGATGACATCAATGGTATCTGTGATAAAGTGTCCATGCAATGTCAAGATGATTGTGTGCCTGTGTTCTTTCAGGACTTTAACCCTTGTTGGCGGCAATGGTGGCGCCACCGTCACCATCAAAGGTGGAACTCTGAAAGGTGAATAGAAAACTATTAAGTATTTAGATAAGAATACGTTGTGAGTATTTTTTTTCATGTTCTTAGCACACATCATTTCTCTACAGACTATTATCAATTTGCACTCTGACTATTTGTGATGTTTGTGTATGACATCTGTCAAGGAAATGACGATTTCACTTTTTTCTTTTCACTCTGGAATGGTTACAGGGAAAACACTGGACATCAGTAACACCTGCGATAGGGGTGAATGGCCATGTTTTCCCTGTAATCATCCCAGAGTAAAAAAGAAAATAATTATAGCGATATGTACCTGTCATGAAAGCTGGAAGATAGTGACTTATTGACTATTATAGATGGATGTCAACAAAAATATATGAAAATGGTATAATCTCGCCGAACTGACTATTATGGGATTTTACTTGTTCCTCGCTGCCTTGATATCAAATCAAACAAGGTTTTACTAATACATAAACGAACTGTAGACGATGATGTGAAGATTTAGTAAACCACAAATCGTGTTTCATCACAAGAACTTAACGATGACTTTCGTAGGCACCAGCAGCGGCAGCGGTACAACAACTATAACTCTGCCCTCCGACCTCAGCCTGACCTCGTGTCCAGGGGGGTCAGCAGGTACTCTCTATTCCAGCAATCGAACATCGACACCAGCACCTGCGCGTTTGTCAGCTATGGAGGAGATACAACAGGCCTGCGTAAGTCAGACATCTTGGTATACAGGCCAACACAGGCATCAAGATAGATATGTGTGTGTTGTGTGTTTGTGTTGATACGAGAGAGAGATGAGAGAACTAGAGTTAAAAGATAAACTGTCGCTATTTCTCTTCTGCGGTCCCAGTTTTGGCCTGCCTCCGTCTCTCCGTATCCATGCCTTCCGATCTGACTTCAAGAATGTCTCTTTCGACAATACCTACTGTAACTCCTCCAGCCAGTTGTCCTTCTTGCCCGACACTCCTGTCTCTGGACTCTTATATGTTGTTTAATTGATAACTGGTGTATGTTTGTGTGAGTTGTGTTTTTACTCCATTGTGGCGACTACATCACACGACCTACCTACCGCCCTTGTCTCCTGTGAAACAGCATTGAACTTGCCTCCGTTTGGGGTATTAATAATAATTATTATAATAATAATAATTATTAATTATAATAATAATAATTATTATATTAATAATTAATTATTATTAAGAATTAATTAATAATTCGTTCACTGGGATTTTCGATGGAAGGAGTGTCGGAGAGATTTACATTTGGATTTGAATGACTTTAGAACTGCTTACTGACGACAACATCTGCTCTTGACTCAGCTTCTGTGTTTGCAAGGCTTTGTCTTCTGTATTCTTGTACTGACAGCGGTATATACCAAGAACCTGACGTCACTTCCGTTGACGACTTCATCCTTACAAACGTCTTGCTGCAAGGAACTGTCTGACATCCTGGGTAGCAGCAGCAGCCTGGGCAACTATGACCCCTCCTACGAGTACACCTGCACCAGCACCGGTGGAGCTGTCTGTGGTGTAAGTAGAGGTCGACGATGTCGTTGTAAATTAAGAGGATGTCACTGGTCACCGGTCTGGTGCGAAAGTTCTGACAGTATAGTCACGTGCTACATTATCAGGAGCACTGTAGGTTTACTAGGACTGATATTTGCCATGGACTGCGAGCGAAGGTGAACACCGTTTAGATTGAAGTGTCGGATACATTCGTAAGCTCGTCAAAATAATCTGTAAAATCAAGTAAATATGTTTGCCGATCACGTGTTTCCTGTTCACTGCACTCTCTATCGTTAGGGGGACCTTGGAGCTCCTGTCTACTGTAAAGACAAAACTACCAACAAGCAGGTAGTAGTCGGCATGGCAACCAATTACGGGTGCGTAGTGGGAGAAACCTTCTTGGCCCTCGACCTCACCGGTGGAAACCTCGCAGGCTTCTCCTCATAGTCGTCTGCTGTGTCACGCTGGATCCTCCATGTCCCGTGCTTCGCACTCCTCCGTTTCTTCTACCTTTTCTCAGAGTAAAACAGATGAAAACTTGGGTTTCTTAGTGTGTTTGTGTGTGTGTGTTTTAAAACATCTCTTAACTGGACATGTCAATACTACATCTCACCATCAGAACAGATTTAATTCATTTAATTGTCCACATAATTAGTTTCACTCCTCCTTCCAGCCAATCAGAAACTGCGCCAAGTTCCGTACTCAGGTGTTTTAATCAGGTGACCTTTAAACTTGTAGTGAAAGACGCAAGTATCATGACTAAGAATCCCCGATAAATATTGTGGTTACATGTACAATAAAGGGGAAACATCCAGATGTCTTTTCGTAAAAGAAGACTCATTGAATAGCATTCTTGGAAATGTAATATGTGAGCAAGACCTAGAACATTTAATAATCTACACAGAAATTGTCATTTACACATCATAAACGGGCTTAGAGAGACATTTTTAATTGTTAAATGAAGACGGAGACTAGATGCAGGACTTGTGGTAAGTAAGCGATAAATATATAAAATAAGCAAAAAGGAGAATTTTAGACATAAATATATACAAAGACCTTGACTTTTACATAAAGTACAAACAGATTTAATTAACGATCAGAGTTCATGTTAATTGACCATTTTCAAAACATACGAAAGTCTTCTTGGTCTTACGGAACACACTAACATATTGAAACAACTAATCAGAAGTTTCGTGGTAAGAGAAGAGATGTATAACAATAGATGCTGGAAGTTCCAGACATTTCACTCCATGAAACCAGAGAGACTTTCTCATAAAACAGATTAATTCTCTAATTTTTCACATAATTTTTACCAAAAAAACGACTTAGTGAAACATACAATCTTAATTGTCTATCACAAATTTGAGATAACCTACACGATGATAGGCCTGATTATTCTTTCTTTTGTTCTGTGGCTTTTTTTCATCATCAAGTCGAATTCCTAGTGTAATGTCACTTGGCTAATAAACAAAATTTTTATCTTCGTATGTTATCTTATTAGACGATTATGTACACAAGAGGAATAGAGGATGTCTGGGAGGCAAGAAGAAGACATGTTTGTAATCGTAATTATAGATAAGACAGTTGTTAGAAGATGGCAGTGCAGTTTATTTCCTAGAGCCAACACGCAAAGGTTAGCAGTGTCATTCTAAACATTTGGATATACAAAATGGCTTACATCACAAAGCACAGTCACTCATGCATTTTAATATTTAAGATGGTTTATATCACAAAGCATAGTCTAAACATTTTTATCTGTAAGATAGCTTAAATCACAAAACACAATCACTCTAAGCATTTTTATATTTAAGATGGCTGATATAATGAAACACAATCAACCTAAACATTTTTGGTATGTAAGATGGCTGATATCACGAAACATTATCTAAACATTTTGATTCAGTCTACATATTTACGCAAAGCGCTCTGAGCAAATCTTTGGAATAGCGCTATATTATTATTATTATTATTATTATTATTATTATTATTATTATTATTATTATTATTATTATTATATTATTATTATAGTAGTAGTAGTCTTAGATCACAAAATATACTCTGAACATTTTGATATGTATTTTGATACTTTGATATAAGCTTATATCACAAAATTTTTATTCTAAGCGATGTACAAGTACACACACTTCATCTGCCATTCACACAGAAATTCACGCCACGTTGTAACGGCCATGCCTGTCCCACCTGCACATGATGACGTATTGTGCTGCACCTGCAGTCATACAGGTGCTTGGTAAGACAGTGCAAAGGAAAGAAAGCCGTGGTACACGTACCTATGGCGAGAAAAGAATAAATACGGCAATGTGACTAGACAGGTTCTGCAAATGTCAAGCTCCGGCTGTAAATTTATCCACAAAGGCGACCTCCTGACTGAATGTAAGAGAGTACAAAGCATAAGACGATTATGAAAAACATAAAATGTGTTTTATCACGTTTTTAAAATGTTTCAAGTAAAAATAAAACGCAGAGCAAAAACTGTGCTACGAACATCTCAAAAAATTACAAATGACTTCTTGTCAACTGTCCTTGTTTACAAGTCACTTCTGTATCAACTGTCCTTGTTTACAAGTCACTTCTGTATCAACTGTCCTTGTTTACAAATTATTACCCGATCTAGAGACTGGACATCATACAATTTGACGGGTGGGTGACTGCGTGTTGAACTCTCCTGAACCTAGTCGTTCAACGTTAAGTGCAACTATAGACTGGTCGGTTTAAAATCCTGTCGTCTGCACATATGGAGCATCAAGACAGCACGTGTGTGGAGTTTCAAAGTTAAGTTAATGTAAGTAACCTGGTAAACACTGAAAGGTGTTGAAACATAAGTATGCTATCAGCAAAACTGTGGATTTGGAGTTCAGGCGAGAGACGAGCTGTCAGATCATGAGAGAGTCAAAGGTGAGCTGATGCCACGTGTACATTATGACAAAACATTATTAAAGCATTGCAATATGGATGAACAGATAAACTAAAGGATGGCTCATTAGTTTGCAGACCAGTTTTCTGATTGTGGGTACACGGTTGATTGTCCGTTGCTTCTCTGGTTTAGAAATTAATTAATTAATTAAAACAAACTTTAAACAGATTGTTTTAAGATAAATCAACAAAAAGAACAATATATTATTAATGTTAAGAGAGCAACACAGGAACACAAAACAATGCTGATCATAATACATCACACATACCCATAATGAGCACTTACATCAGATCATTTGTATGTGAGATTAATTATACGTCTTGTCCAAATGTGATTTGTGGATAACTACGTAAGTGAGCAACAATCATTCTCATTTTTTTGGCAAAGTGGCGATTTCTTAATTAATCATTTGTCAATTTGTATTTTCTAAATAGTACAACAGCGGCCTTAACTGAGACAACATTATGTCACAGGTTTCAAGGTATCACAGGTCGGGTGTCCAGCACATGACTACGGCAGAACTTGACGGTTGGAGGTGGATAGCTTTGCAATTCCCACCTTTAATGTTCACTGTGCATATTATGATTTCATCAGAATCTGGAGGTCTGAGACTGGTAGTCCTGTCCCGGTGATTGCCCTTCTCCCTCACTAACGGCAAACGGGGAGAAACCTTCGCTTTGTACGGACAGAATGGTTGTGACGGTGGAAGGAGCGATGGAGAAGGCATCCTCCTCCCTGAAGCCGGGTGTCTCTGAGTCTGGCTCGTTGTCGTCGGGTTCTCTGAAGGCCACCTCCTTCTCGCCGTTGCGCTTGCTCATCGGGCAACTTCGTGCATCTCGATCCTGTCGAAGGCGCCGGTGGTGGGCGACTGCGCCGGCGTCACGACCTCCTTGACCTCACTCAGCACGTTGAGCGAGATCGAAGCCCGGCGAAGCTGGCGCGGAAGGCAGGCCGTCCGTCCTTGTGTTCGGACCTGTTCAACATGGACACCAGGTCACCGCTTGACCCCCACGTGGACTTCCGCTTGGGCATCTGGCCGGAGTGGCGACCTGCAAATACGACTGACATGTGACTAGTTGCTAACCAATCGTCTTGAGTACTTTACTCAGGTGTTTGCAGTTAACAAAAGACTCACCAGAACCTGATTGTTTCATTGACTCCCAACTGACCTGCTCAAAGGGACTTTACGTTTGTTTATTCACAGTTTAGCCAAGTTTCAACGCTGTTTGACTACATGTGCTTTACTTCCCAAACTGAGATGTGAAAAAAGTGTCATAGTGTGTAAAAATAACGACACAGTTGACAGGTTGTCTGAACGAAATGCTTCCACAACGTTTACAGTAGGATTTATTCCTACAATCCAAATTTTCAGACTATTTTACTTTCTTACACAAAGCTTAACATACTTACACATCACTAAGTACTCTTTTAACGTCTTGTCAAAATTAATAAGGATCCCCATTCTTTACAATTAAATACCATCCCCAAGCTTTATTGCTGATTACCAGTAAAACCGTCGACCCGAATCATGGTATAAAGCGAAGACTGAACACTGACAAAGAATAAACATTCATGGACATTTCATGCTCTCTTTATTTCTCTGCCAAAATCTGCTCTTCTCCTGTTTGTGCCTTTTTCTAATGCTGTTTGTCCCCTCTTCCGTTTGTTCCTTCATCTGATCTCGATCGTGCCCGCTTTGTCTGCTGTTCACGCGTCCGTGTTGACAATTTCAAGTAAGGATGGGTGGTTTTTCGTATGCGTTCTCTTATTCTCAATCTATCTAGCCTGTATGTCAAATAAAATCTTTCGCGGAAGGCTGTTAAGTAATAAATTATATGATGTTATAAAGATATATATATATATAATTATATATGATGTCGTTTTATCTATAGATAGATTGCTCGAGATCCCTTTCAAAGAAGTGTGAGACTGAGCAAAACTCACCCTCCTCCTCGCTGATGGTGTTGAGAGAGGTTCGAGACTGCGAGAACACGCCATTGACCAGCGAGACCCAGGGATCCTTGCGCAAGGTGTCCACGTTGGCGGCGTTGCCGTGCCCCTGGCCTGTGCGCGCGCGGTGCAGACTCTGCCACTTGTGGGCCTTGAGCAGGACCGAGGTCTTGTCCGACTTCTCGATGGCCTCGATGGCGCGCTGCCGCTTGCGCAACTTGCGCGAGCTGTTACGCTTGCGATTGTTCCGCTCGCCCGCACGTTCCTGCAACAGTCAGTCGTACATGTAGGCTGACATATGTGCATGTAGTCTAAGACTTTTATTTGTATTTTGGCTTCCCAATGTTGTGGATTTAAATCTGACGAGGGAAGCCGTCGTCAGGCCCTTACTGTCTGAATTCTCCTTTCTGAAACTGAATTTTTCTTTCCACGAAAGAAGTGAGTGCCGTGCCATTTGTCTGCTGCCTTCCTTAAACAACATCTTAAATATTTATTTGTTTGTTTATTTATTTACTTCTGAATTTTGTCTACATATGTCTCAAATTATTATACAAGCAAGCAGCAGTATTCATGAATAAGAAGACAGTGCTGTTGTCTATACGACGTCCTGCGTACTTTTTGCATTTCGCGTGTAAAGGAGAGCACTGCATATTATTATATTGACATACATAGATTCATCCCCTTTCAGCTACGTGAAGGTGGCTAGACGAAATCAGTCAAACAACTTTGTATAGAGCGATATATTCTAGATAAAGAATAATCCTCCAGTCTCATTCCCTCCCACCTCAAGTCCAGAAGTAAAAGCTGGATGCTAGCAGTTTCCCCCTAAAAAAAGGACAAAGGAGTGAAGAAAAGCATCCCAGAATAATGCCACGAAAAAAAAAAGAAAGAAAAGAAATTGTCAAAAGGAAAAGTCACGTGCCTGTCGGAGGTCGCGCGCAAACTTGAGGTATCGCTCCATGAAGCGACTTGCCAGGTTGGAGTGTTTCTGCTCCGCCTGCCGCCCACGCTTCCGCGTCAGCCGCAGCACCGTCTTGCGGCGCCCGAGCTTGGGGGACTCATCCGTTGTGCTGCTGCTGTCGTCCAGGGAGGTGCTGGTGATATCCGAGCGTGTGTCGTCGTCGTCGTCGCCGAAGGTCTGCATCTGCTTGACGAGCTCCAGCTTGTCGGAGACGTCCATGGCCGCCATTTCCTGCTGGTTGAGCTTCATGCAGTTCACCTGAAACAGCGACACGTCTTACTTAGATTCTTTTCACTTAAATAAACATCATCGGACTGAAACATTGTGCACTGATATCTTATTAAAGTCTCTACTGGCTTTGGTCCTATCTTTCGTCTTTCGAGTAAAGTTTCTTTATTTCGAGTTGGAGTGTACGAATACGCTGTGAAAAAGGGACGGCAACAGTTCAAGTCTCACCTCTGTGGAGGAGATGATGTGCAAGAAGGTTCCCATACGATGGAAGAACATGGCCAGGAACTGTATGACCAAGGCGATGCCGAAAGTGGCCATGAAAAGGAGCGAGATGGGTTCAAGGGTCAAACTCTGACCTTCGTCGTTCTTGCAAGGCAGCGGTATGGCCAGACCATTGCCATCGTTGGCGGCGTTGGTGTACTGCAGAGCGGAGATGACGACGATAAAAAGCGCATTGAGGAGGAAGAACAGGAGACTCATCTTGTTGCGGAGCTCCTTCAAGTCCTGCTCCATTTTCTTTTTCTTGACGGGGTCGTCCGGCAAGTGGGTGTAGGTAGCGCGCGACCACCTCGCGCCAGAATCGGCTTCCTCCGTGCCCAGGTAGCGCACTTTGCCGCTGCCTAAGTCCGAGTCCAAGATCCAGTTGGGGGAGTACTCCGCCTCGTACTCGCTAGCTATCATGTCCGGATACATTAGGACTTCTACGTTAACAGACCAGAAAATATATAATTTGACTTGTCTACATCAACACACCAGAAAACAAACTATTTGATTTGTCTATAGTTAATTTAATTTTGGTAGCAGAATTCCAGTAGTTAATCTCCGAAAATGGCGGATATTTTTGACAATCGGTGCAACAAGCATGAGAATATAATGATTCCAGATGGCATCGTAAAATGGCGGCCAACATAAAAGTCACAACACGCAGTGACATCAAACGTGTGACAAGAAAAAGTCGCTAAACAACGGACAACCGTCAGTAAACATTATTTTCAGATCCTTTTTTTTGAACTTGCATATAGCGATGTGGACATTGTGGAAGACTAGTGTTTGAGAATACACAAGGCAACGGAGCTTTCAAATGTATATGTCAGGAAGTAAAAATCTTCATCACTCACTTTTAATGTTTTCCTCCTGTCCAGTGATACCATCTTTTGCCTCCAGTTGGTTTTTGTCAAGGTTGTCTTTATCCTTCCTAAAATGCAACAAAATATTAAGTGTAAGTAAAGTTATAATGGAAAGTGTTTATCTTTTCACAGACATCAGGGTGACAGTTCACAAGAAAACACCAAATGTCTGTGCACAGTGTGTACTTACATTTCTGCACTCGAGTCTTCAGATACAGACGGAATTCCGGAAACACTGTCCTTATTTCCACTTTTTATTTCAACCATAGCTTTTTCTAGACGGTCAAGTTTTTCCAAGATGGCTGACGTTTCCAGTTTGCTTTTGTCCTCCGCAGGTTTTGGGCAGCATAAGCATTTGAAGAGGTTGCCGCAGCTGAAGCCATAGTCACTGTCCTCCTCTGTCTGTCCTCCTGACTTTCCCATCGAGAAGACGTTGAGAAGGTTCTGGAAGCGCGTTTTAGAGTTGTTTGCTGCCTTTCGTGCCTGTTGGCTGTCAGGTGGAGGCGCAGCCGTGAGAACCTGCAACATTGAACACGAAAGTCCCGTTGACAAATGAGCCATCTTGGTTTTGTCCACCTTCCCACACGTCATCTTATCTTTCTTCCTGTGTCGCTTTCCTTTCTGTCTAAATGTATGCATTCTAATGATGGGTAGATTATGTGTCTACTCGCCTATACATTCTCTCTTTTGATCTCTTACTGACCTCTCGTGTGCCCCAGGACACGACGTTGAGGTTAGTGATGGAGTAGATCATCAGCAGCATGGACATGGCGGGGATGGCCATCAGATACAGGAGGCCATGAAACAGGCAGCTGAACTCCAGCGGATGCATGATGGCCGAGATGATGAAGACGCCGACGACGAAAATCATGAAAATTGTGGTCGGGGCGCAGATGCCGTCCTTCTTCATCTCCAGGATGAGGCCCACGATGACGATCATCATCACCAGTGCGTAGGCGATGGACAAGATGCCTGCCAGCCCAAGCTGAAATGACCAGAGTGAACAGAACATTATATCAGACACTGCCAATAAATAATATATATGTGTGTGAGAGAGAGAGAGGGTGCTACTCTCTCATCCAACGAACAAAATTTTGCATTCCATGACTAGGTTGATAACTTCCATCGGAACCAACCAAGCATCCAGCAATCTAACCGTACGAAAATATTAAAATGTAGAATCTGGTTCTCCACAAGACAACTTATATTTGTGTGGATGGCGTCGGCCTACCTGGATTTTGCTCCTGCATGTGAGGCAGACGATAAGGAAGATGACGACCGGGGCGAGGTTGATGAAGAGCGACTGCATCAGACTGATTTCGCGGAACGCCGTGCTGATGGCGCCGACCACGAGCAGGAAGACAGTGGCTGGAGTCAGCATGGAGGATGCGAACAACAGCAGCTGGTACACCATGTACAGAACCGACATGTTCTCGTTCACCTTGATCAGGTGGCGCCAGCTCTGTCAGGTCATCAAACCAGGCCGGGGTCAAGGCCAAAGTACAGAACATTTAATTTTTCATCCGTTGATAAGATATTACTGTTTATCACTTGTGAAGAAACACGCGGACTATGGATTGACGATGTAAATGGTTACCATATAACCAACCATATTTTTTAGATTTTACTATTATTTTTTTCGGAAAACCGATTACACAGAAATTGTAAGTTTTTTGTTTGTTCCGTAAAAAGTCACAGCTTCTAGGTTGAAAGATATATTTCATGTGAAACTTTTCTGTTGAAAATCTTCATCAAATCCGTTCTTCATTCTTGTTTTATATCGTTACTATTCGCGGTCCACCCATATCTGCCCAATGCCGAGGGACTTAGGAGTTGTTGTCTGGGGCATGCTCTCACCTGCAGCAGATCCATGATGTTGGCCATGGTAGAGGGCGACCACCGCCTCCTCTGGTTGAAGAATTCTTCGAATCCCTCCGGGCAGTAGGTGAGGGCGTCGGCGGCGGCGCAGTACTCCACTCGGTAACCTTGCTGCAGCAGCAGCGTACACAGCCAGCGGTCCTCGCCTGCAGACAAACGCCACGTCACAATGCTTCAACTTTTGACCCTTGACCTTAAAATAATTATAGTTAGTATACGACATGGCAACAACTGAGATACAGCTAAAGTCCTGACAATCTGACCATAAAAAGATCTTTATAAACCCAATGAAACAATAAAATATTTTGTTTGGAGAAAATACTACTAGCCACGTAGAACTGAGTTACTCTCACCTTGATCGTACTGAACGTAGTGGCGGGCTTGACCCGAGACGGTGGCGTACTTCCTCATCACGTTGTCGTCCATTAAAGCCGAGGCGCGGAACAGCGAGAAACATCCGGGACTGCACAGCACGCAGCCAATCATGTGCTCCGTTGCTTTCTGTAGCCAGTGAGAGACGGCGTACTCAAACTTCTGATACCAGACCATTGGACCTGTCACAAAGTCAAAACCTCAATCATTCTGAACAAGGCTTAATGTTGTTTACCATTGTTTGCATCTTTTGCAACTTTCCTATGAAAATGTCAGTGTACACATTTTATCGTCTGTTCGTTTGTTTTAAGCCATGAGGATAGATTGAAAAGGTCGACTTATTTTTTTTTAAAAACAAAGAATCGGAAATGCGTACTACATTTTTTCATTATAAAACCTAAAATGTATATTGTATTTTCCATTTTCGTCTTCACTGTCCGAAGATGTGGACATTCTATGGCGCTAATTTAATTCGAGAGTGGTGGTTAAGCTAGTAAAAAACTAATTCGTGTCTTCTGGCAGATAAGTGGGTTTGATTGTATGATGACAATGTTCAAAAGATGACATGGCTCTCTCTGTGACATAACACGTGTATAACTAGTCAACGCAGTGTACGCCATGAAACCTATCGAAGGGAACAGATGTCAAAGAACATAAAAGAATATCAAAATAAGGTGGGTTTTGAACCTGTTCCGATGGGATGAATGCGGCCACAGGCGGCTCCGACCTTCTCATTCTTCTTCATCCGATCGACGAGCAGCTGCACGGCGGAGGGCTGGAAGTCAACGTCGCCGTCCAAGGTAAGAAGGAAGGTGTTATCGGCGATGATCTGCTTGCGACGAGCATCTGGCAGCTTCTGGGCCACCAGGCGATGACCCAGCAGGTAGTACATGTACATCACCTGGTTGCATACAGTATGGGTATCCATTACCTAGTAGCTTATAATGCAAGTGCATCTCTAGTTACACACACCACAAGTACAAACACCTCATTACCAACTGCAGCACGTAACATTACCCTATGTAAAGTAATTCATTACCGTAATGTATAGATCATAGACAATCAAACTGAAGAACCAGAAGGTAGAGACATTACTGTGCACCTCCCCGGTAACCAATAACACTCTGTACTTTAATGACATCATCTGTAGTCACCCACCTGGCTCCAGCGCTTCTTATGCCTGATCTTAGCTTTGTCTTTGAGGTGGACGATCAGCTTATTCTGTCCAGGCAGTGTCCACTCCAGTCTTCCTCCATAAGGAGTAGGATATTTTGACGGAGGGTCAATCTTCATCTGAGTTCGATGGACAGCTCTGCAAGGAATATACGAGAAATACCTCTCTCTCTCTATATACGTTTCCATATCTTGAAGACTTGAGAAAACAGTTTCTTGACAGTCGTACATCAGATTAAAGAGTTTAAAACAACGCCGTTTGATAGTTTAAGTGATAACAGTTTATGTTAAGAGCAGAAAACACATTTGAATTTAATTCTGAAGTTCTTGTGTGGACTTTTTTTTACAATTACAAGTATATCTGGAAGGCCTGTATAATGTATACCACTAATTTCAGAAGTAAGAATATCGACTCCCGTGTGTATTAACGAGGGTAGAACATTTTGCATGTTACGCATTTCTCTAGTAAGTTGTACAAAGAGCCTTTTTCTGTACTTTTATCAACAAGTGAGTCGCCAAACTGTTCCCCACCCAGTGGCTAGTGAATACTACTCACGAGGCAGACCGATCGATGACCCGGATGATCTGCTTCACAAAGTCGTTGGCGTGATAATCGTTGTCGTCGTCGTCGTGCGGCTCGAAGGCGTCGTCAAAGAAGAAGTGAGCTGCAAGTGGAATGATAGATGGGTCAGTCAGTGCATCAAACACCGTGTATACATCGGTCACAACACAAAGAACATATATCGCTTCGATGGGATCACTTGTTCTCTTGGGGTAGGACTGGACTGTCAGACTCAAAACTGCCATCGACAGTTGAAAGCTAGGGTTCACAGTGATAGATGATGAGGATGTGGCTCGGAGTATGACTTGCTAAAGTTGTGTTTTGAACTACTTGGCGCATCCTGTTGAAAGACGACAGTAGTAAACACACTGGAGTACAGGCTACCTCAGAATTAGATACAAACAGCAACGAGACTAACGCTGGATACCTTCGAACTCGTAGTAGTCTGGATCCACGACGTCGAAGAAAAGGTAGGCGTGCTTTCTGGTGCACTGGTCAAGGTCCAGCCTGGAAACAATCGTAGCCTGTTTATGTGTTTCCAAAATTTGACGGGAAGAAGGAGCAAGTCACAAGTCAAACATTTTGATAATTATGGCGCCTAATAACAAAGCACAAATCCACAGAGAGAGAGAATGCGAACTTGAAGGTTTTTATTGACATCTTGCCAGTAGAGAAAGCTTCAATATCAGGCTCCTACACTTGAAGGCTCCTACACTTGAAGGCTCCTACACTTACAGGCTCCTACACTTATCATTATGTTGCGCAGAACGATGAGAGTGTGGATAGTTTCCCACATAAATCTCAGAAAGTTCAAGAAGACGGAAGCAGGTGCGGGGTACAGATCAGTCAGTACCTGAACAGGACTTGAGCACCTGGTTCATCTCCTTCTCTGTCTCGTGCCACAAGGTGGCGCACACGTAGATCATCGGCGTGACGTCAGTGCGCAGCGAGCCCGAGGCTTGAACCCCGCCTCCTCCGCGAGGTCATTCTCTCGCTGGAAAAACTCCAGCGCCGTTCTCTACAGCAAGACACGAACAGAGTGAGCAGTTTAATAATCCATAAAATCTTTTTTAAGAGGCGAGTTTAAGAATGTTTGGTGTGAACAGTTCATGAAATCTCATTTAAAAGACAAGACTGAAACAGTTTGTGAATGAGTGTGAAATTGTTGATCAAGGAGGAACTAAAGACAGATGGCGACACAGGCAAAGTTTGAAGAGAGCTGAAGTCAAAGACAAGGTCTGAACCTTTTCAGTCTTGGCTTCCCTGTCGCGGTCGTCCCGCCGTCGGTTGAGAATGAGGGATTGCTCCAGAAAGATGCTACAATACAGAGGGCTGCACAAAAAGCCTGCAAAACACAAGCAAAACAATGTCATGAGAGCGAAATGGTGTGTTTACATGTCATAAACTTGTATTAGTGTAGCGCTCAGTATTAGTCAAGTCTTGCAAACGTCAAGAAAAGAACAACATTGTAAGAGTTCGGGAGGACAAAAATACAATTTAGAAAAATGAAAGCTGCAGCAAAATGTATTAATTAAAGATGAGTGCAGGCAAAAAGCCCACAACCCGCTGACCTTTCTGTCTGCACCAGACGTTCCACGCGCGGGAACCAAATGTGGGCGGCGACCCAGATGAAGGAGAGCCACCAAAAGACGGCGATAGGCACGTAGAACTGCGTCAAAAGTGCGGAGAGGAAGTTGGAGGACGCACCGTTGACGTCACATGTCCAGTACAGGTAGGAGGGCATGCCAAAGAGCGCGGTGGTCGTCCCGTTTCCGTTGCCATTCCACGTCTCGCATTCGCTGATGAAGGCTCCCACCAGAAGCGGCAAGGAGATGGTGAGAGGGAGAGCAAAGCTGCCCACCTACGTACATAGAAAGAGCAACAGTTGTCATCAACACTGCTTTAGCGATTGATACTTCATGTGTAACTGCTGTGGGCATGATTGTGTGAGTAACCAACGACGAATTTTGCAAGAGAAAGCATAATCACTTAGTTAGTCAGTTAGCAAGTTCCCAGGTTACTGCAGGAAATAAAGATGGTCAGTGTAGACACCACCAGATCCCACCCGACATTAAAGTCGAGACAGACCTGTGAGACCTTTGCACTGAGTAAATTCCATGAACCTAAAAGTGGCTGACTTCACAAAGAATTTGCTCAAAAACATTTTATTAAAAAGATAACTGCAAGGGAAACTAATTTCAGGTATACTATTGATAACATTTCCGAATATCAAAGGCGATTTTGTCTGTCGCTGAAACGATAGTCTTTTTTCAGATACACTAAATCGGTTTCATGCATAAAGCATTTAATACATCACGATTTAATAACTTAAAAACAAACTGAAACAAAGAATAAGCATTTACCTGAAGCAAGACTTTACACGCTGTCTTGGCGAAGCTGTAGCAGAGAAGACAGGAAACCACCTGCAGCAGCATCACCCAGAATGCATCCTCGAAGTATTCTTGCGCTTCAACGTTGGAGACACCTAGCGGGTAGTTGAGGTGCGGGCACTCTGTCGCCCCGTTATTGCCGCCAAAATACAACACATTCAGGCACTGAAGGTTGAGGTCACTGATGATGGCGGACATGAGGGCCAAGGTCAGCACAATTTTCCAGATGCTGACGCCGATGTAGATTTTCACGCGCATGCGCCGAGTAAGTTTCTTGAGCTCGCGCAGCTTGCTGCCTAACGGTCCCAGCACCGTGTACTTGTTGACGTAATTTTCCCAGTAGCCGCAAGAGATTAAAATTAAGGAGACTGGAATCGACCAGGTCTCCTGGGTCACCTCACCTAAAACCGCGTCTTTGATTGGCCACAGCAGCAAGACGGATGCTTGGACGAGGATGGCGAGCACGTCGACCCAGTACGTAAAACAGTTGCGACCATCGATATTTTCTTTGTCAAACAGTTTTAGGATGGAAGGAAGGAAGGCTACCCCCATGGTCAGCACCAGTCCACGTATGGTGTCCATGGCGGCAGCAACTTGGAATGCAAAAAGGCTAACTCCAATGGTGTTGAGTGTTTCAGAGACTAGCACCTGCAAAATCAAAAGCGAGTTTTATTCCAAGATGGACTAGATGATGTGTAATGTCTTATTATTAGAATGAAAGATGTGTGGAAGTTTGTAAACGGAAGACATGTATAAAGTTTGTAAGAGAAAAGAAAAAAAGAAGTAGATTACAGTGAAAACTGCAGGGAAGGTCGGAGTGCGAGTTTTCTTGAAGCAGGCTCGCCACGTGCACTTGCCGAAGGTCATGAGGTAAGGGGCGACGATGACCAGTAGCAGCGCCCATATCCACCGCACCTGAGGATCACAAGAGGGGTTAACGTTCGTCAAACCACCCAAGGAGTACATGATGGGTTAACTTCTGACCAACTGTCTTGATAATATGATGTGGGAGAGAGTTAATGGCTGACACTTGGGACGTTACGATCCCCCAGAAGTAGGTACAGGATGTGACGTTCAGTTATCAGCTGTTAGAGACGTCACTGTGAGCGTTTAAGCCAAGGGTAGAGCGAAAAGGATGGTTACAGTCAAGACTGAAGCTTTGGTCTAAGGTAATAAAAACCTTTTATTGTCTTCTGAACAGTTACAAGAACACTTCGGCTAACTTCCGCTCACATTTCATTCGATGAGAAAGTTCTTAATGAAAAATAACATGATGGATATGTAACCTTTAAACACCTTGCCAGCCCCTAACGACATGTAAAATTGTTCAGAAACCTGGCTACCTGCACATTCTGCGACAGTTTATAGACGTTTCCCGTGACTTTCTCAGGGGGCATGCGCGAGCAGGAGAGAAACTCACGGCCGCTGGGAAGCTCGATGCAGTAGAGCGTGGCGTTCTTGTATATGGATGACGTAATCAGCAACAGCGCGCTCTTGCTGACGAACGCCGATACCAGCACCAGCAGCGTCAGGAAAATGCCGACAACCACCTGATAACCCACGTGATCAAAGAAGGAGAAATCAATCAATCAATCAATCAAGCAGCTTCCTGCATGGCCTCTAGGACAAAGAAGGTTAAGAATGGAACAACATCTAAAAATTATAGCTGGACTGTAAATAGACTAAACCTTCATAAATTCCTAGTTCGAGTTCTGCCTTGAGATGCTATTAATGAAGCAATTTCATTTTTCGTCAGTCTACCCACTTCTGCCCATCTTTCAAACGCCATTATCTTCTGGCATTGTGGTCGTCGAGAAGCAAAATTTGTGGATGAAAGAAATGCATTTAATCTCCAGAAAGCAATTATTTTTAGTTTACTGCGGCTTCTCGAAAGTATTTTCACGACAGAAGCCAAGAACTATAAGGGCGTTCAAGGTGTGCCGAGGTGACTGACCCGCCCAGTACGTGGAGTGTGGGACTGACCTTGGTCATCTTGCGGAACTTGTTGATCGTCTGGTCGTCCAGGCCTTCGTCCTTATGACGCTTGAACGTCCGGAATACGTCCCAGCTCTTCCATGGAGACCGACTGTCTGCACTGCTCATTGACGTCAGACTGCCCACAAGATTGGAGAGTGTACTCACCAGGGGCGCACGGCAACATCATGCAAGAACTTCGTGACCTCAGCGCCACGTGAACAAGCTAATTCCTACTCTCAGCTACAGGTTTTTGTTTGTTTTTGTTTTTTTGTTTGTTTGTTTGTTTGTTTGTTTGTTGTTTTTTTTTTTTTTTTTTTTGTACATATCTGTTTCCGACAATGAACAAGAGAGGACATCTCACTTGTGTCGAGATATTATCAGGTAGCATTTGCATGCTTTAGAAATTAAGACTAAATACAATATATGACCGAAAGGATGCAGATCTGCCTCTCTGGTTATGATGAATACTTTGTGTCAGTGTTGCAAAGTGCGCCTAGGCACCACGTAGCCTGAAGCTTATGTATAAAATTTTTCTATCAGCTTCTATTCAGGAATGATGGCTGTTTCCTCCTTTGTTTATGAACTGCGAGAGACAAAAGTAATAGAAAACAGAAACAGTAAGCGCGCACCGCCCTTCTCCACTCTTCATCCCAAACTGATTTCCGGTCTCCCTGACCCCGCCGTGACCCACCTGTTCATGCTGTCCCTGACGCCGTCTCGTGAGCGCCCGGGAACGGTGCGACGCCGGAAGTCTTCCAGGTCGCCGTTGTGGTCCAAGTCCTCGCGGTCGCTGTTCTTGAAGTTCTCCACGCTGCTGGTGTCACTGATGGCGCCGTCGTGCATGTGCGACGCTATTTCGAAACCGGGGTTGATGATGCCGTTAGGGACGCTGCTGCGTCTTGGGAGGAGCTCGTCCTCCATCTTGGGCAGAGTGAGTGTAATCTGGCGGTGAATCAGAGGCCCCGACACGGACTTGACAGACACGTCGCTATCCTGAAAACACAAGCTTCAAGTACAATAGTGTGTGTGTGTGAGAGAGAGAGAGAGAAACATACACACAGAGACAGAGGGGGAGAGAGACTATGCAAAGCAAATTTAAAATAAAATGTTTGTAACTAAGGACTGATTAGTTAACTGTTGCATAGTTTGCTCTAGTGGTCATAAAAACGTATCTTGCAAATAATACAAGACCTAGCTGACACAATCCCCGCAAAGTTTCTATGTAGATGTATTCCCCGTAGAGACAGGTGCAGGGGTGTAATGAGATGCCCCTGACCAAAGTACTTACATGCTGTAACAGACAATCACACGAATGTAATGGGACACCTTTGACAAAAATCACTTACTATGCCGTAAATTCTTCTCAGACGTTCCGGAGTCCTCATAGTTGTTTGGTGGTGCAAAACATTCTCACTTATAACTTTCTTTTTTCACACACAGCTATCACCAACCTCTTTGCTCCATGTCGTTATCTCATAAAATGCTAGAGTAGTCTCAATAATTGGTTTATACTTGGTTTATAAACCAGAACCTTCCAAAAACATTGAAAAATACCAACGCTTCAACAATTCTTGTCGGAATTAAAAACTTCTTTTGCAGGATACCTAAAACAAATCCTGACAGCTGTAATAACAAGAGAGACAGGTGAGACGGTCCTATACCTAGTTTTCCACCTGCATGTATTAAATCTTCACCTAACTAACCGTCCTACAGGCATCTTCATCTCGTCAGACTAGTTGAGGTCTGCCTCCAGCCTCAGGCCAGAGGACGATTACCGGTGTTGACACGGGAAGCCAGCGAGGCTATCAATCCATCGTGGAAAGAGGAGGATGGGCTCGGGTGAGATGACCTCACACCTCAGATAACTGACACCATGGTCACGTGCCGGTCACACCCAAGGCTTTTAGTGATGTTGTGCAGCGCGTGCACCTCGTCCTACCCTGGATGCTCCGCGCGTTTGCCATTTGCTCAGCCAACTCGCGGTCTCTGGGGTTGTTCAAATGCCACCTGATGTTCCCTACAGGTTATCCCCCCTTTAATGCTCGATGAAAGGAAGGCTGGAGAGGAGAGCTGTGAACTTCGTGAACCGCTGCTGCGTGCTAATGTTAGTTAACCTGTTAACTAAATGATCTCAACAATGCATCATTTTGTCTGTACGGTGTCACATCCGGACAGATCGAGGTTTTTGAACACAGAAAGATACCGTGGAAGAACCTTCTATGCGCGCTGGGGAAGATGTAAAACCAGGACAGCCAATCCTCGCTGACTGGCGACAGGCACTAACCGTTACTCCACCGGAACGCCCCTATGCGCGAGCTTTACTTGTGTGTGTGTGTGTTTGTGAGAGAGATTCTACGCGCAATTCGTTGCTGATTCCAAACTTTGTGTAAGGATGATAATAATAAAAGTAATTAAACTTTATTAAACAATTAAAACCCCATTTTTAAAAAAAATGGACATGCAACAAACTCGACATATTCTATTTATAGTTTCAACCTAATCAAAGGCTTTCAAGTTATTTATTGTTTGAATAAATACTCTAAATGCGCTAAGTTAATAAAGTTTTAAAATTTTCATAAAGAAAGAAAGATTAAAATGAGAAATAGCGAATCCAAAAATGTACATTCTCTTATTAAGCACGTCTGCTCAGAACAAGTAAACTAAAAGTCGAATTCCTTCTCCGTCCACCAGATGGAGGTGCAACAGAAATGCAAGTCAGTCCTTATTTTTAAATTTGTGTTCAGAAGCCGTCAACCAGGAGGTAAAATCCTTCATCGCCCAACAGCCGAAGCTGCAGCAGGAGCTGGGGTGAAATGATGTCACATCGCTGTGAGATAAGCAGATAACATCCTTCTTCTGAAAATAGCTCGCGACTCGATTGTGCGTGATATCAGTCGAGCTATTCTTAATTCGTGTTCTTTGGAGATCCTGGACAGAGGCAACATCAAGAAAGTGAAATGTTGTCAAAAGGGTGTAGCATCATCCTCCCGAGTGTGCGTGTAAATGCCCAGGGACCGACATATTTCTTTGGGCGAACAATCTGTCCTGACTTCCTGGATCCAAACAACAATTTAAAATTAGTCGCAAATCTTGGATATACCGTCTTCCTTGTGATGTCTTCTTCTCATGTTTCTTTATCCTCCCCAAAGTAATCATTTCAGGTTGTTTGCATGTTCGCATTAGTGTGTATGTGTGTGCTCGCGCTCACGAATCACAAAAAGTAAAAGTAAAACCACTTCTTGTGATCATCATTCTCCACGCACGACATGGAGGCTGGAACAGATGACCGAACAAACAGAGAAAGGAGCGCATAGTTGGTCATTGCAGTCACAAAGAATGAATATCTTTGGGGGTGGAGGATGCAGGTCATAATGAAAATACACCAGTATGCAGACGAATGATTGACTCAAGCTACTTTTTGTGCAGACCTACTGTGACCTTTCAACCACATGAAGGCGTGCAGGCCAGAAACAGAACTGAGGCCAATTGAGCACGAGTATACTGTAGACTTTTAGTCACTTTCCTAGCAGAAAAGATAAGATATTTAGCCACAGTAGGTGCAAGACTTCAACGGACTTTAGGTACAAACCTACAACGGACACTCACTTTATTTTAAATTAAATAAATTATTTAAAGGAAATTTGGACATTGTGCAGAGTCTGTTTTCCATCTGTTTAACAACACTACGTTTGACGACTGTCAAACCTTACCTGTTATAGAAGTTATGTTTATGTGTAGTTTTACCTACATACATAATACACAAACTCGCTAAAAATGATTTTAAGTAACAGTAACGCTTCCAACGACTTCAAGTGGTCAGGTTTCATTCAGGTCTCACAGTGATAAGCGGAAGTGTCGTCACTCATGTGCAATGACCAGAGGACCTGAGGCCTCCTTTACCGAGTGTTGATTGTCTCGTCAAACACTCGCCTTGAGCTCCATCTCGTGAGATGACAGAGCAAACAGTGCAATCTGCGCCTAATTGCTCTTAGCGCTCACAGGATGATGGGGTGCAGGATGCAGGTATGATGAAAAGAGACCTTCAGTTCACCCGAGGGTAAAAGGAAGGTCCAGCCGAAGTTCTTAGAAAAAGTAAGAGCAGTCTATTCGAGAAAACACTAGAGTCAACGTGTTTAACACGACGAAGATGTTAATAATCGTCACACGTTTGTTAATATTGTGAATCAGAGTGTTGACAGGAAGACTAATAAAAAGACAGACAAGCAGACAGGTAGACAGACTGTTTCTGATCAGTGGCTAGATGAGGACCAGTGCAGCCTTGTCACCTGTCAACTGCGCAATGTCAACATCAGCGGCGTCAACGTCCACAACGACAATAATGAGCAGCCAGGGAAGCTCCTCACAGTTGCTGTCAGCTCTACTGTGGAGCTGAAGGATCGAAGCCAGGTCGGGTACTTAGTCGAAAACGATAAACCCCATGACTACCAGGCAGAAATAAATATCTGAAAGGAAAGGGGGCGGAAGAAAAGAGTAGGACTCCGCCTAATAAGTCAGCCACTTACAGTTCCTCGCTCCCTCTCCCCTCGGTCCCCAAGATAAAATTCTTCATCTTTAAACGCAGTAGCATCGCCCACGCAAGTTGAGGTACAAATGACATCAGAAGCAGAACCCAATCACAAGCATCCGACAAAACAGGCATCAGTTGCAAAATTCCCAAAACATAGATACGCTGGAACTTCGCCCCATATTTTGAGATACCTATCTGCCTACCACGGGTATATCGAGCTGATACAGAGGACAGAGAGGAAAGAGAACCGTTGGATGTTTGTACATTTTAGTGAGAGGCAGGGTGGATGGGTTGAGGCTGCTTATCACATGCGCAATGACTGTTGTTGGTGATGGACATTCCAACGTATCGCGAGGGTCAGTCAGGGAAATGCAGACAGCGTAAAAAATGGACGCAAACTTATCCTAAAACTCGGATGCCTTTATCGTAAATATTTATCAAGGAGGCATTCCTTATGTTGAGCAATCAATAGCAGCTAAAAAATGTTAAAAGAAGTGACAACCGCTCCTTGGAGCCTTAAATTTGTGGAGACAAAAACTAGGTTCTTCGACCTCTCGTAACCTTTCAGACAAGTAGGTTGATGAAATAGTTTTGGTCCAGTACACAATTTCCATGACTTAAGTAGTTAATTTAGACAGATTTTAAAAAGACTAGATTTGCACCTGAATATCGTCAAGGTAGAAACAAATGGCCAAGACTGGCATTGCTGCTTCTCGAGGTTGTCATGACGATTCCTTGGTCACAATAATGTCAGAATGTATCACTGGCACACCAAACAGTCAGCCGCTACAGTGAAACTAAATTTGCTACCCAACACAAGCGAAGACAAACAAAAGTGAACATAGATAATCGCCAGAATGGTCTAAATATTTCAGAGAAATTTTATTCCTTCCTGCCAGGACAAATGGAACCATGTGTGTTTTAGAAATACGTCTATATGTCATTTCTGACTTGACAAGGTTATGATCTCTGTTATAGTCACTTGGCTGCCACCTTCAATGACTTTACAAGTTAGACTTTAGGTCTTACTTACTTCGAAGTAAAACTAAACTGAAACTAAATAAATTAATCACAACGTATTGAGGATGATGTTCTTTCAACATGTCAGCAATTCTTGGCTTAATTTAATGTTAGACTGGAACCAGCCTCCACTTCTAGATATGTTGAAAGAAGAAAGAAGGGCGAGATAAGATGCCATAAGTATAACCATGCCTGACCATGAGGCAATAATGAGGATCAATGACAACAAAGGAATGAATATGAATGGCGGCAGGTAGGGAGGAAAGTAAAGAAATACGTGAACGGACAACTGTTACATGGGTTTGGGCCACCGCCACGCAGACATGAGAGAGAAAGAAAGTGAGAGAAAGCGAGAGAAATGGAGGAACAATAGGAGATGATGGAAGTTGATAGGAAGGACCGCAGACACAGCGGCGCAAGTGCAAATAAGACGACGGCTTAAAACTCCCCATGGAAATGAAGATGCAAATGAGTTTCAAACAAAGGGATTCAGACAAGCTAAATCAAACATGGCGTACATGGTTACCCCTCTAGCCCCCAAAAGAGGTTTCATGGTTTGTAAATTGAGGTTTTTGCAAGCACAGTAACATGCTCATGTGTGTGCGTGCGTGTGTGTGTATTTGAATACAAGCAAGCACACACAAAGGTAGAGAATGATTCGATCAGGGTTCACACCGGTCTGATCACACTGAAAATAAGGACCTTCTAATGAACTTTAGAAACTCATTCGGGGTCACATCGAATCCCGTGATACTTGACTAGTAGTCTGTTAATATTTATACCTAGTAGCTCTGACTAATTGTTTTCTGTGAGACGGTAGGAGCTTAGGCTTTAAAAGCACCACTAGTTATGTTCCCTGTGGTCAGACAGGACTATATTATTGTGTTTGTGAACTGTGGTGACAAGAAGAATTACATGAATACATTTTACACAAACATTTCTAATAAACACATCTCTTTTCTTTTTAAGGACATATTCGCTAAAAGTAAGCAATTCTAAGCCTTATTTTGTCCACACACAAATCTACAAACTTAAAGCACACAGTACGCACACTATGGAGAGACAAAAAGAGAGAAAGCAAGAAGTGAGGACTGGAAGTTTTTTTCTGGAAGTGTTGTTGGCGACCAAGTCCAGTATGAGCGTTAGAAGTGTGTATGTGTTGTAAACGCCAGTGTTTTAATTGTGATTGCTGTGTGTTCTGTGTGTTTTAGGTGTGTATGTGTTGTATTGTAAGCATTTAAATTATTTGAGTGTGTATACATTGTATATAATTGTTGTATGTGTTGTGTATTCAATGTGTATGTGAGTTTATATAATTATAAAAGAAGTAAGTGTTGTCTGATGAATGTGTTGTAAGCGTTAAGCGTGTGATTGTAGCAGAATATTCACAGTAAATAAAACTTTCGATTGTTGTTGTTAGACATTTGAGGAGTGTAAGAGATTTGTAAGAGATTCCTTTATATGCATACTCATTTGTTCTTGCTCAAAGGAAAGACACCATCTATAAATAACCATTTTTAACCCACCCACCCCCCACTAAAAAAAAAAGCTTTCACTTTTGAAAAGAAAGTCTGTTGAAACCCTGTAGTTTATTAAGAATAATTTTACCGCTCGTACAAACACATCAGCTGCGCTCCATTCCAGGATCCTATCCACGATTATTTCACGTACTCAGAAAATGGCCGCCACAGATGAAAGAGATTTGATCTCGATTGAACTTCAGTCATCGGTAGAAAAAGGGCAAAGCTTTTAGGATTTGTATTATTCGAAGGCCAACAAATATAATAGGAAAATGATCGCAGTTTCTTAACTCGCATGTGTGAAAAACTTTCTGCTCTACGGTTCATCACATTGCAACATCTTCCCCACTGCTCGAGATTCTGGATCTACGTGAGGTCACAAGATGACCTTATCCTCCCTCCTTCACTGCCACTGAGGGGATGACAGTCATGTGTGCGCCAAAAATGGATAAATACATGCCGTTGCTGCCACCAGCATCACTGCTACTGTTACCTTTGTACTTTACAACTACAAATCACACCTGCAAGTCATAAGACTGTCTGAGAAGAAGAGAAGACTACAGCGCTCAAGACTGCAGCTTTCACCTTCTCAAGGCAGTAGCTACACTAATCGTGAACACAATGAATTCCTAGTTTTGATGGCCATTATTATTATTATTATTTTGTTTATGTTTATGGTTATATTTTGCGTCAAGCGCTTTGATGTGGGGTAAATTAAATATTTTTTTTTCTTTAAAGAAATGTTCAGGTTGGATAGTACATTGGTCCTGTATGCATGACTGCACATATTAGAAGTATGTTTGTATTGGTTTGTTTGCTTTCTTGCCAGCGTGTTTGTTTTTTCCTTGTTCGTGTGTTTGATGGGGTTTTTTTTTTTTTTTATAAAAAAAAATCAGAAAGACATGGTGAAATAAGATGATTATGATTAGTGGGTTATTGTTTACTAGTGTTATTGTCTACACATTGGTGGATTTCCGTCGAAATGTAATGATTTTTTAGTTTGTATATGATCAATGTGGTCTTGTTTACACGTAGTGAGAGACAGAGTGTAGTCAACTAAATATTAAATACTAAATATTTCTTTGCTGGCACCTGCCCTGATTATTTCTCTGAACTACTCTTCCCTTATATCCCAGCTAAACAACTCCTGCTCCTCGACTGATGATAGTCTCCTTATTCTTCCTGTCACCAAAACAACAGCATATGGTCACAGGATTTTTAGTTACTGTGCAGCGAAAACAATGGAAATTTCTCCTTTTCCATATTCCGCCACATACTATTGAATCCTTTAAATGTACACTGAAAACACCTCTTACGTAAACATTACTCCTGACAACCTTTCCCATAATACTAACCCTAACCCTTCCTTTTGCATATTGATATTTGGTTCCTCTTTGTGTTTTCTGTATTTGATTTTATTCTTTGCTTAGTAAGGTTGTTTATTCTTTTATAGCTCCTATGTTGTTTGTTTTCCTGTCCCTCATATGCTGTCCATGTTTCGTTATAGTTCTTAAGCGCCAGGAGCATAATCTTTAGGAGTGTGAGTTTGCGATTTAAAAATTTTGTATAAATTATTAGTATAAATTATTATTATTATTATTATTATTACAGTGTGACTGTGCATAGACTGATGTTGAAATGTAGATGTCCTCACAGGTGTTGTCTCTAGACAATGATGATGATGATGATGGAATTAATAAAGCATAATATCTCAGCTAAAGGCGGACTCACTGCGCTAAATATGTAGTGAAAATATCGTGTTTGCATGGTTAAAATGTTAGTCCTGCGTAAGTACTAAAAATATTAGTTTCCATGCATATTGTGTCACATATTTGTGTATATTTTCTAGATATAATGTCTACTCTATTTATTTTTATCTATGGAAAAAGGCTCCTAGGTGCAAGGAAGCGTTCTGAGATTTGATCATGCCTCTTCGCTGCATGACCTTATTAAATCACACCACCCTATCACAAAACAGCCGAAAATAAAGCTGTATGCCTCATAGCTGCGAAAAATGTGAGAAACCCGTGAAAACGCCAGCAAATCAAGTATTCTCGTAGAAATATAGACAGAACATAAACAAGATATTATCTATTTATTTTGGTCATTCTATTTGTGCATGTTGTAGATGACTTACCTTAACGAAGCGCTAGCCAGACATCTAATACTTATGACGACTGCACGGGAATCATCGGCGACGGACTAGTGCCGCCGAGCCTGCACCCGAGATACGGCGAGATATGACGGGGAGGCTGCTGCTGGATGACCTAACCGACAATTTCGGGTAGCGAGTTCAGCACTCCCACAAAACAAGGCAAGGCGCGGGGGGAGAGGTGGGAGAGGGCGAGGGAGGAAAGGTGTTTGCAGCACATTACCGGCGACATTGGTCTGTCACTAGGGCCATGTCGCCATACGCCCTGTTACGTCGACGAGTTTTCACATCGCCACTGGGCATGCCCGCCAACGGAAACTCGCCACCTGTGGACTTGCATCCTGCGTTCAGAAGGTGATGGAGGACAAAGAGCACACCTGGGCAGCCACACGGCAATCGGAAGCCACTTTCTCCCACGACGGTCTGGCACTGACCTGGTTTACGGTTGGCTGAACATGCCAACCCAGTTGCTGATCAAACCTCGTCTTCGATCGAATGTTTTCTCTGTTCAAGTCGTCTGGCAAAATACAGCCCTACACTTAAGCCCTACTCCACATCCTATCTCTACCCCAGATCCTAACCTTAAGCTAAACACCAGAGCATCTCTTGTTCACACTTGTTGAGTTTGAAAGTTAAAACACATACGTAGGCACGCGTGCACGCGCACAGAGTGAGAGCTTCATCAACATGAAAAAAGTGAAAATTAAACAAATATAACAAAAATGGAAAAAGTATCCGAAAGAAAAATCGAACCCGCAGCCTACGCTTTGAAGAGAGAGAGAAAAAAAAAGACACTAAAAGACGATCTGTGCGAAGTGGTCAGGGAAAAAACAGTCGCAACCGGAAAACTTGTCAACAATAGAGAGAGAGCTGATTACCAAGGGCGGCGTCATTCTCTTTTGTCCTTTTGTGTCGCTAACCCAGCACTTCCGCACACACAAACAAACACAGCACCTATACATACACACCTACATACGTACATACACACTCTGAAACTGTTTTTGACATGTTTGTGTTGTTTCTTCTGCCGCTACCACCTGGATGCCGCTGTACGGAGCTGTATCTCAGGCACGAGACATGTTTATCTCGATACCACGTCACGCTTTTCTTGTTTATTAAATGGATTAGTATTTTGTAGTGTAATGATCATTGCTTCCGAATGCAAGAAATGTGACCAGCAACTCTGTTTGTATCCGTTGATGGGTGTTGTGCAAGCACTCTTACAAACTACCCATGTTGAGGCGAAGGCCCAGGTATGTGGGAGGAAGAAAGAGGGAGACTGGTGACAGACGTGGCCATGGTCACATTCCGCAGCATGGAGGGTGCGTGAGAGGACTGCAGGATGAAGATGAGGAAAATCCGGATACACAGAGGTTGGGGAAAGTGCATTACACACTGCGCTACTACAGACTAATGGATGCCTTGTGTACAATTCCAATAGAGTGTTTATCAAAGTAAACTCAAAATAGGGAATTACAGGAGAAAGTATCGGGAGGAAGCTATAATATCGATGAAAATAAAATATTATGATAAGGTCAAAGGGCTCAAAGTGAGAGCAGGATAAATGAGGCGAGGGTTAGCAGTGTTCTAACAATTAAGGTATTATCTAAAAGCAAATATTACTTTAAATGCAATTGAAAGTTCGTCTCTAACTACAAATATATCTAATATGTGTGTGTGTGTGTGTGCGTGCGTGCTCGTAGAAGCTAAAATAAAAATAAAGATGACAAATAACTAGTTCCTTACAGCTCCAGCTCTACTGATTCACACACGCACTCTCTCTTTCATCTTTTCAATGGTCATGATGGGTACAAGATGCCACAAACTTTTTCTTAGATCATCTTGAAGTATAAAAGAAGACCACCATACTTACTCAGCTGCCGGCAGCATCCAGATCGTAAAGTTCCCGGATGTATGGCATCTCACGTGCCACAATTAGTCTTGAATGAAAATGTCACCTGCTTCCTCCCCTGATCTCGTTTTCTTAGTATTGTCTTCCTCTTCTGGCAAGAATTTCACATCTATAAACTCATCACCAGGTATTATTTCCGCTCTCTAGGCCTAAGCTGCCGGTCCTGCTCCAAGTAAACAGCTTGAAAAGTCGAGAAACTTCCACAGACACACGACAAGTCCTGTAGTCACAGCCGTGAAACTCCTGATGTCTGTGGTAAGTAAGGAGGATAGTAGCAACGTGTTGCCAGGTGGAACAATCTTGGACTGAAGTTTACCAAGGTTCAGTAAGCACTGTCGTACACTCTCTTCTTGTCCATGTTTACACAAGGCACAGAGGGGGGTGGGACCACTCCTCAATGTCCACATGTTGGGGTACTTACGTGGGGTCCTCCCCCGCTGCAGTGCAGCTGCCAATGAGAACTGTGAATACTCACAGTTAGGGATGGCGCTCTCCCCCATTCCAGTCATCACATTCATGTTCACCTACACCAGCGTTCCGCCCATCAGCAAATATCAATTCATCTTCATGTGGGTCGTCAGATATGAACATGTTGGGTATGTCGGGGTTGCCTGCGCAGACTCGCTTTTCAATTGTCACAATTGCTTTGAAAATTTTACTTGCAGATGATATTTTATTCCTCTTCCAGATAAAACAAAATTATGAAAATTATGCTTCTTTCTCCGAGTTATCATCGCGCTTAAATGTGTGTATGTGTGTGTATGATTGTGTTTCCTCGAGCTCATACCGGTACAGTAGGTACGACTGCTGTAGCCTTCTATGCTCGACCTGAACTAGAAGACTTTGCAAAGTCACACGAGCGTCAAAGCAGAAATTGCAAGACTGTGCAAAGTGAAGGCTGAGAGTACCCAAAGCCACTCTAATTACTGTCAATAAAAACACCTCTAGCCTGGGCTAACCTGACTATTTATCTCATTGTCTTTCACATGCTTACCTCACATCAACGATTAATAAGAAAACCAAAGACTTTGACTTCCTCACTAAGTGTTGTCCAGTGCATACTCAATAAAATAATCCATCCATCCATCTATCAATTCCTACTTATATATTGGATGGATACACAAAAGCCACAATGTACATGAAGTACATCTCTACCTAACGTGTACCCTGCACTGAGCACGAATCCCAGGACTGTTTGCCCTTGGTAAATACCCGGCTGTTAGTCCGCAGCATCAGCTTGCCATGTTAATGTTAGTGCACCCGGCGACTGCAGCACTGACTGCAGCGTGTTGTCAACAAACAGTGACGAAGTGCAGCGTCCCTCCTAGGGAAGCAGGTCAGCATCAAAAGATGAGCGGCGCAAGACGAGGGAGGAGGAGGCTGAGCACCGCGTGACCTGTGTACACGTCTTAACCTGTGACGTCATAGCTCCAATGCACACTTCACACGTCACACGTCACTCGAGTCCTACCGAAACTCCGACAGCAACCGACGAGACAGATATAAAAAAGGTCAAAAGTCAGGTCACATGTTTTGTACAATGCTCGCGCATTGTAACTAGTAATTTGCCTTTGTTCTCATCGCCGTCTAACATAATGAGGTGTTTGATACAAAAGTAGTGCTGTGTTTTGGAGGCCTCTTTCTTTTATTTTCGTTTGGAAGGTGAGATCTTAGAACAAAAAGTCAAGCTTTATCATTCCCTGATTTTGGGAAATATAGGTTTATTCAAAACGTCTAGATTAGCCGTACAAAGCTTAAGTAAGCCATGACTAATACAGTCAGGCTGGTTCAGATGTTAGGATTTATTCTGACCAGTCTGACCATAAACTGAAACATTTCACCCGTCTAACAGCTAGACTAATTTGTTCTTTTCCAAGAGATGCAGTAGTGGGACAGCTTATGCATCACATTCTTAAAATAACATCAAGAACTTTTTCGTGTCACGCGAAGGTTGCCGCCAAATTCCTGCAAGGCCCGCGTGAAGTATGTGTTTAGCATCCACACCCAAGAGGCCGTGCAAATAACGTGTGGCTACAGCCCCACAGGTGACTAAATGTTCCTTTTAAATCATCACCAGATGGGTGTGCTGCTGTTGTGCTCTGCTCCACTCAACATTCAACCTCTTGTGGATGCCACACAGCACGTTGGACTGACACACAGACAGACGAACAGCCAAGAGTTTAATGTCTACTCTATATGGTACCTACATAGACTGGACACAACAGCGGCCGGCCCGAAATTCCTTTGCTGAGCTCTTATTGTAAAGAGTTGCCGAATCCTCCCCTCACTGGGGTAAGCGAACAGAACTTTCCCCGTTGACCGCACGTGGACAATAAATATGTCGGCAGATTAAAGGTTTAAAGAGCAATAATCCCACATTTTCACCCAATACAAGTTTCATCTTTCGCTCTAGTAAACTTCCCAATAAATTAATTTATTTTTACAGTTCGTGATTTCACGAAAGTGACTTGTTAGTAATGAACTCCTGAGGCTCTTCAAACTCTCTTGTCTGCCTGCTTCCTTGAGACAATCGTCATCTCATCTTGTCTCAGGCCTGACAGGACCACGGGTCCTAGAGCCTGTCAGGCAAGTCGGACAGGGTCAACTCATCCCAACTTTGTCAAACTACCACAAGTATTTTCTAGTCGGGTTAAATTATCCCACTCGCAATTTCTGTAACTCTGATGATTTGTAGTGAAAAAAGCCTGATGGGGGTAAACAGATTTGGGTTATAGGGCAATCGGACAGGGTTAACTCATCCCAACCTGTGTGGGACGCGAGCGGGTACAGGCCAGTGGCACAGGGTGTCATCCCATCCCTGCACTAGCTGCCTCTCACAAAAGCAGTGTTTGTATAGATGCGTGCAGTGGCTCAGCGGAAAAGTATGTTTGCACTTCTTTGTGGCTGCCGCATGAGCATGCTTGCCTAAGCGAGTGCATCTTAGGAAGATGCAAAAAGAAAAAAAATCTGTGAACTTGATTGGTTGCACGTACGAGGAAGACGCGCGAACAAAGACATCAGTGATGAGGAGAACCAGGTGTACAGGAAGTGGCAGTTACACGGCATAGGGAGCTTGGAGACAGAGAGAGAGAAGATGAGAAGACTGTAAAAGAAAACTGTTATAGAAGTGACGAAGGTTGACGATCACGACAATGATGATGTTGAAGAGAACGGGACGAGAGAGATAGGAATATATGTAAGAAAAATCATAAACATTAAGCAAATAAATAAGGGTGATTATCATGTTAGTGGGGAAGTTGCTGAAACAATAACAAAATAAAACTTTAAACCCTAACCCTATATTACGCACTTTGTCGAGTTAACAAGTTTAAATATAAACTTACGCACGCATGCGCGCGCATACACACACACAGGTATCCATAACAATAAAAAGTAATATCAAAACGCTTATTCAAAAAATAATAAAAAAAGTATCCGTAAACAAAATCCGAACCCTTAACATTCGCATTCAACAGCAAACTCTTTACCCACTAGGTTTGAGCAGCTGTGGCCATCCCTACAGGCAGTTAAAGCTTATTTGAAGTAATACATCTTAATTGTAGACCATAAAAGTAAATTAAAAGACGGTCTGCGCGTGACTGGCAGAACCTCGTGGTAAGAATATAGTCACCCCTCAGGACACATATAGGAACTGGGGATAGCAAAAATACTGAGTTAACACGGTATAAGCAATTGATAGCAATCACACGGGAATCGTCGAAAGATCTAGAACGACATCTTGATTTTTAAATGTACTTTTTATATGTGGGAATTTTAAAAACCACTGGCTTGTTCAATTCTTAATAATAGCTTCTTAGTAATAAATGACAAACAACTGGAAATTGAATTGAGACTGAGTAATCGAAAACCTTGTTAATCCTTGCTTTGCATTTACTAATGGTACGACCCGAACACAGAATGAAAATAACTGAAGAATTTTTTTTTAAAAAAGGAACATGAATAAAGTGAAAGAAAGTGTATTGAGACAGACAGACAGTCAAACACTCTTTTCTCCCACGTCTGTGTTCAACCGGTTGGACTAGCCTACCCGCCAACTACTGTTTTAGCTAAGCGCACCCAAAGTTTGAGAACCTAGTGTTGACAGTTTGCTTAAGAGGGTGGGTAGGTTTTCCTCGGCATCCGTCGTTAGTGAATCACAAGGGGCTAACCCCGGAAAACACCCGTCACGTCACGTCACACGTCATCGCCTGGGTGCACGCACAGGCGCGAGAACTCACGTCGTCGACCACGTGATCGTCTTGTTTGTTGTTAGTGCGATTGCAACTGCGGGTCGAACCTAATTCTTTCTCACGTCAGACATCGTAATATCACGGAGATAGAAGCATACCACGGGTGGCTATTTATAGTGACTGGCCACCCTTCTATGGTGACAGCTGTCCAGTGACTCACTCCACCTTCCTCTCATAAAGCAACTAAGCAATTAACTGATTAGAAAGTCAGCAAATCGATCAATCAATCTGCATATTCAATGGCCCCCTAGTTATAATTATGCTCAAGTTATGTGTAGGACTTTCTTATGAGTCTTCTTATGATTAATATTATGCACAGGAATATTGTTATTATCATAACTATGGCGCATTCTAACGTGGAAATCACATAAAAAGTGTGGGTAATAGAACCACATACGAGACAACACGTGTCCTGTTTACATCCTTTGACAGACTGTGATAATACAGAGATGTCACGCGGATTTCTTTGTTCTGAAAATAATGGGTAATTAAAAAACTTTGGATACGATATGTTTTATCCGCTGTATCTAGTGACTGATTGCACTTGTATTTTATACATTGGTATTTTGGTTCAGATACTGTTATATTGCTATATTTTGTGCTGCTGGCATTTGTATTTGCGTATTACAGTTTTTCGGAAGTTT
Organism: Pomacea canaliculata; assembly: GCF_003073045.1. Classification (NCBI taxonomy): domain Eukaryota; kingdom Metazoa; phylum Mollusca; class Gastropoda; order Architaenioglossa; family Ampullariidae; genus Pomacea; species Pomacea canaliculata. The sequence continues at coordinate 24,436,056 of NC_037590.1, read as the reverse complement.
TGTACAACTGTCTATATCTAAAGTGAAGGTAGAGAAACTGAATGCGCTGACATAAGGCAGACAAGCATTCAGACACAAGGACAGACGCACAGAGAGAGAGAGACGAGGAGAGGAAGACACATCCTCGTGGTGTAGGGCTCACCGACTCAAACTGCAAGATGTCATAGTCAGTCTGGGTGTCACTGACATCGTACACGTGTCTCAGGCCCCTGACATTAAAGCTGTAACGACACGAAAACAAAATGGTGGCAAGCAAAGGACATTGTGTGTACAGTCATGCTCATTATCAGTACCTAACAACAAAGGTCAAAGCCATAGATTTAACTAACAGCACTAACAGCAGCCAGCACTAACTGCATTTGAATCAAATTATAAACATCAGCAAGAGGGGCTAGATCATGAGGAAGCTACACGTCCATGATGACCAAGACTATCACTTGCTACATGTAGCAGCTTCATCGTGTGCTTTGGGATAAAATAACTGGCGGAGCAAACTGAACCCGTCTATTCATTAAGAATACAAAATCATTTTGACACCCGACAAGCCACGATCTGAACCACCTCAGACACAGTCACCACTTGGTTTTCTGTAATGTGTCATGATTATTTATCCATCATCCTGGTCTGTTATTCATGGCTCCCGCTGGTGCTTCAGATACCATACGTACCAACACCAGTCTTTAATGACTGGAATTCTTTGTGTCCATCTGCGCACAGTCTTGTTGAAACTAAGAAAAGGTTGTTTGACTCTTCCGGTCACGACTGGGAGTGGTGAGATGGAACTTGGGCTTGACACAAGCAACATTAAAGGCGTATTACATTCCTTTTTCACTATGCAAATAAGCATTTGCAGAATTTTGATGACTTCAGGGCCTACCTTTTTCTATACTTTCCATGGTTAAGGACATCATATGAATAATCTGCCTCACTGTCCATTGTATGTAGGTAGCTGCACGTCCCCTTGTAATTTCTCTAGGATACAAGAAAATAAACATTATTGAATGTTGTGGAACAGTTCTTTATCCTGATAACACAGGCGCTCACAAACTCACTACAAGATCCCATACTGAGCTTACTTTACACACAACTCAGTCAAATTCATTAAATGTAACCATTCTGAGTTGTCTCGTGACACCTTGAGTGAACATGACTATTTTTATGTAATGAAAACTTTTTGTCAGAAACTGCAAAATTTGTCAGGGATGTCTTCACTCTTTATTTTAATTACTAGTGTGGTTTTTTTCTCTATTCATTTTAAGCGGTTATAGGGCCTCAGCCTTTGTATAAGGCTAACTGTTACATCTCTCGAGATGTATTTGTCGCCGCAATCTCTGTTTACCAGAAGACGGTGTGAAAGCGAGAGTCCTTAGATTGGAAGGTATTCAATGGTTGCCCGCGATTAACTCAGGCTGGGCAGTACAGAAACCAACTATCCCAGTTAAATGTGTAACCTGTGTATTTATATTAAAGCAAACAAAGGACATGCAATAAACTACAACAAAACGCGGAATCACCTCACTCCCTCACATAGTTACATCTCACACACTCATAGATACACCTCACAAACCTCATACACTCACACAGTTACACCTCAAACTCAACCACCCATCGAGGAGGAAGAGGTGCAAACCGTTTGTTACATCGTGAGATCATGGAAACCGCTTTGCTACTTTGTGTTACCAACCTGCAAGTCCTGACAAAGTTACATTTCTTCTACTACTTCTTCTTCATCTTCTTCACCACATCGTTTTATGTGGCTGACAAGTCCGAAATAATACGCTTTGAGTAAAAGGCCGACAGTTATAACCACTCATGCATGCAAGCAAGCAAGCAGGCAAGCAAGTAGGCAAGCAAGCAAATAGAGAGATGCATGGCTGACAACAGGTCAGGTCACGGAATTGTTTTGGGCGACAAGATTTTCAAAGCCTCTCTTGCTGAATTCAAACAGGAAAGCCTTCTATAGAGTGTTTCCATCCGTTCGTAATGTGTGTTTGTTTATGATCGTAATATTTGCCAGCCGTGGCAACTGTCTCCGACTTTCAAGTGGCTCACATGGCCCCTGCAGTACGGGTAACGGATGAACCGGGTGCTTGGGTTGCTGAGATAACGTCGGGAGATGGCGAGCCTTCAATGCGATATCGGGGAGTTAAAAATGGAAATAAATGTGGGCGACTTGGGCGCCACACCCTTTATAGGATCACATCCACGTCTGAAACATGAGGCTGTACTAGCGCCTCTCATACACTTCTGTAGCTGCGTCTTCATGATGTAAGAATGACATTGCATTCATTGAAATCATAAAATGTTATACCATCCTTCACTTGTTTTATGGGCAAATATGGAAATTGATGTAGCTACACGGCCTGTGCCACTCAAAGTTATCAGAGACTAATAAAATGACCAATTACGCTACTACTACTACTACTACTACTACTACTACTACTACTACTACTACTACTACTAGTAGTAGTAGTGCTACTACTAGTACTACTACTGCTGCTACTACTACTAATAATAATGATCAAAGGGATCAGTGCTAGTTACGAATAGAAAAGCAAATACATAGGTAATGATACACAGAACTCATATCACACACAGACGGACAGACTAGACCACGTCAGCAAACAAAAGGACACACCAACAGACCAACACAAGACAGAAACCTGTATACAAAGCCTGTCATGGCAGCTCAGCATAACAGAAGGCAGTGGGACGTGTCAGAGATTTGCTATTAATTAACTAGGTGATCAATTTGTGTAGTTTTCTGTCAAAAACGACTTAGATGTTAAGGTAAAATGTAGAAAAACATTTTGATTTAAAATGCACATTTATTTGCACATTTATATTAAACATAAATATTTATATCTATATTGATATGGAATATATTTATAGTATGTATTTATATTATAGTCCGCCACGTTTTTATAACCCATCGATGGTTCCACGGGGTTTCTTGGCGATTTACAACTCAGAGTGTTAATAAACTATTCCAGATGTAAGAGTATGCAAGAAATAGTGATTATTCAGAATATGAGATTGTATTTAAGATTCTAGAGAACATTATAACGATGGCTGATGAGAGAGAGAGAGGGAGAGAGGAGGGGTGAGGTAAAAGAAACCGCTGAACTTTGACAGACGGACACTGCGTAAATGACTGAATTAGTCCTCTTTGAAACTATTTTAATGATTATCAAAGTGTAGAGAAGATAAATAATAAAACAATCTCTAGGAAAAATAATGGGGAAAAAAAGTCTGAACTCCGCTAGCTGCGAAAATAAGAAACGTGTTCAATACTCACCCCACCCTTTGGCTACTGTCGTTGACACCTTGCTCCTCGCCTTCCTAGTCAGGGCCTGCACAGTCTCGACCCCTTATCTCCACCACCTTTTTTATTGCTGATCTACCCTTTGTTACTAGTACCCTATTTGCATCTGCGTGGTCTCTGTGACCATATCCTGTTCACCCAGTATGTAAAATATGAGATGCCGTTATGTTGCATAGACTGACGTCAGAGAGACTCAAACACGGTTTGTGAAGTAGCGTGCATTAATGAAATTAGCGATATCTGTTTGCAAAACAGTCGAAGAGTTGCTAATATTCTTCAATGCTATAGATGAGCCGGGCGTAACTAGGAAGCCGCTTGATATCAAACAAAATAACACCCGCATTACAAATTCGTCTTTCAGGAAGAAGAAAGAGTTTGATCAAGCTAAGTATTGTCAACTGTATATACCAGCGCCAGGTGGCTGTACACCATAACGGTGGCCAGCAAAGAAGTTTTGTACTGATACGTAATTGGCTTCTAGCAAAAGAGATTGGAAAGATAAATGACTCATCTTCAGATGAGCAGATACTGGTCTATAATGTTGAAGACTTTCTCAAAGTCCAACAAAAAACTGATTGTAATTAATGTTTCTTAGCCATTTCCCCCCATGTATGTTAACGCAAGAGCAAATATGTCGAAATCCAGAGTGGTTAATGTGGAGAAGCAAGTATTTTACTAGGTTTCCGGCTTGTGAGTGTGTTATTTGATGAGTTTTGATGGAGGAGTAGTTTGTAGGGTCGCCTGGATGACCTGATACGTAAATTGAGATAATTTGTGCTAAATGTGTTGGATATCAGGATTTGTCAGTATACATGTAGTGTAAATTTCCCTGTAACAAGAACTGAGGGTATCGTGATTCTGCAGAGGAAGACGAGTAAGAAAGTAGCCAATAAGCGAAAAAGAAGGGAGGAGTTTGAAGATGGACTAGCACTGTGTGGACTGTTATTAGGAGTAATGCTCAAGGAAGAGGTTTAATTCAGTGTAATTTAAAGGGTTCAATGGTGGGTAGGTGGCGGATATGAAAGGGCAGAAAGTTCCGTTGTTTTAATGCACGATAACTAAAAATTCGGTGACTGTTGTTCTGGCGACAGAAATAATGAAGATACGGTCATCAGCCACACCCTGTTTTTCCCTTTTCTTTATTTCTCCTTTTTCTTTGACGTGCCGAGTACGAAACACCCCCAGCCGAACAACCCTGAGCCTCCCGCCCTTCCACAAATTTCCTTTTCCCAAAGGAAAATTCCAAAGGAACCATATTGGAGCTTTGTGATTAATCATCTGGCTCAGTGACTTTCTCTCGTATCCAGATAGAATTCCTTCCTACTACTGATGAGCGACTGCTACTCTTCCATAAAGTTTGTCGTCGCATACAGCATATTGTGGCATAATAACAGCTTGCATAAAAATTATAAACAATATCCTTTTTAAAATATCCATCGAAAAACAGTAGCTTTATTTTCAGGCTACCAGAGCCTGCTCTAAGGGGATGAGGAGGGGAGCAGGAGCCCCGCGCTAACGAGTGCTTGTGTTGTACCGGCTTCCGAAGGCCCCGCATCTCCCTATAGCGCCGTCTCTGAGGCTACAACATGTAAACATGAACAGTAATGTACGACAGGGTTAACGATCAATAAGAAGCATCTTGAAAGATCTTTAACGCCATCTTTAAAGCGCTTTACTATTTCTAAGTATTACTACAACAGCCTGAGTTAAAGTACATTTGCGCGATCTCAGAAAGCCACAGCTGCAAGCACAACCCTTTTATAAACCAAAGCTTTCGAAGATTACATTTGAAAATGACATTGTTAACTAAGACTGTACCGATATTAAGGAGCATCTTGACTTTTCTGGTATTTCCGATTTCATGGGCTTACTTTGTGTCCAGAATCAACATTAATGTTAGGCTTTAGGATTAGGAATAATAATTGCTAATCGCAGGGTAAAACTTTTAACTAAGAAGATTTAGAAAATACTTTTATGTGACACAATTTTTTTACACAAACCAGTATTATTGTCTTAGTCAAGTATTACTTTTATTCGGCAAAAATCTGTATGATCAGAAATATACATAAGTGTGGTCCTAAAGGTATCAAAACAGAAATTTAATTCTTTTTTCCTAATTGTTTCAGAATGACAGACTGATGCTTTGTGATGTAGAGTCATTTCACAAAGCCATGTCTTAATCATTTTTTTAATGTATTGACGCCCTTAGCATTGCTGTTGTCATTCTAATGCAACAACAGTATCTAGTGGCACTGTTAAAGCAAGGGTGATGCAAGCAGGGCCGTGCTTAGGGGCAGGCGGACGAGGCATCTGCCTAGGGCCCCGCGCTTCAAGGGGCCCCGCGCTTTTGATTGATATGGTAACTAGGCTAATGTAACCTATTGACGAACGTTACAAATAAATTAATCGTAGGCTTATGTTGTAATGTGTATGCAGCGTGCTGTCAATGATAAAAGACGAGATAACCCTGAGGAAAAAAGTGACTTTAGATCCCAACTAAAACCGTGTGATCGTGGCGTGAGGGCCCCGCACATGCCCTTTGCCTCGGGCCCCGCGGGGGCTAAGAACGGGCCTGGATGCAAGTATGGCTTTTTGCTGGCTATCGTACATTGTTAAATTATTAACAGGCTATTCCTCTAGAAGGACAGGAGTACCACATCACACATTCATCAGTAATTGAAGACAAGTTCAAATGTAAAATAAGATTGCTCTTCGCTATTGCAGAGAATGAGAGCTTGGCTCGACTAGCGCGCGCACACGTTTTAGCTTCTTAAGGGAAGTAATTCATAGTACAATAATTTCTGAAGGAGCCAACAGTTTCGTCCCATATTTATTCACTAGAACATCACAATGTGTTCTGTGATACTACCCAGTCAGCACTTAAGTGTGCGAAATAGCCATTGGGCTTATCAAGAAACTTGCTTGTGCACGGGGTAACTAAAGAAAGTGTAAAACCTGAATTCATTAAGTAATTGATTAATTCAGAAAAGAAGAGATGGGGTTCCACGAAAAGCATGAACTTATAGGGTGTGGTCAACCTCACCCCATCCCCCAACCAGAAAAAAAGTTTTTTCCACATAAGCGGTTACTTAAGTAATAATTTTAACAAAAGCACACATCCGAAGTCAGTACGGTATTATTCCCTATCTGTTATATGTATGTCAATTCTTCAGTGTTCTGTACGCTTAACTTTGAGGCAGGCCTGACGAGAGGGGGGGACAGGGGGTCTGGTGTACCCGGGCCCGCGGCTGTCAAGGGGGCCCGGCCTTGGTCAGTGGATTTTTTTTTCTTCTTCTCCTTTTCTTTTCTTTTAAAGAAAGGTCTAAGGACAGAACACCCAAGCATTACACATGCAGAAGTTGAGTTTGAGTGTAGATATTGAGATTCGAATTGTAAACATACATTATATACTGGGAAAATAATTTACGATTACAAGTACAAGGGCCCGGAGAGGTCTGTCCGGGGCCCGGGTGGCTCTCGGCGGCCCTGCTTACAGTCTAAAATAACAGGCTGACAGTTGGCTCTCCATGGAATACTGTACTTCTTGGAAGTAAAATCTAGTGTAACATCGTCTTCAGTGTCATTTACATGAGCAGTCTCTTTTCTTCCATGCAGCTACTGTAGAATAGTGCACAAAGGAACTAACACCCATCAAGGTAGATAATATAGGGATAATCTATCATCCCAGGAATATTACTGTTTACAGGAAGACGAAATAAAGTACAGCATTATTGCAGGGTCAGAAAATGAACACGAAGCTGAAGTGTCCTGCTCCATTGGGATTTCTGGTTTGTTTTCTTATTGTCCACGTGGTGCAAGGTGTGACCTCAGGCAATGTGACTGGTACTGAGTGCACTGTACAGGAGTCGTGAGTATCCAGATGTGTTTTATTGTCAGCATTTCAAACGCACGTGGCCTAATGAAAGCTCTTGTCAAATTTCGTGATAAATTTGATATTTAAAAAAAAAAATCAGATTTCTTGCCTCCTTTCATTCTACTCGCTTCTGAAATATTTTTCTTGATATTTTAATACACAGTTTATGTCAAGGTTTACACATACATATCTCACGGCCGTTGCCCTAGCCTAAAGGTTTAGTCGAGTGCATGATAGTCAAACTGTAATATAATAAAGCAAATGGTATTTTGTGAAATGTGCCTTCGTGGGAAATAACATTTTTTAGATTAGATGTCCCAGTCTGTTGTTTCTGTGTAACGGCTTCTTTAAACTCCCACCGAATACCTGGCGCACACAGGCACGTGAGCTGTGTCTAAGTATTTGTGTGTAACTGTTTTTCTAAACTCTCACAGGTACCTGATGTACAAAACTGTTGTGACTCAGCACGCGCACGAAGTCTGCACTAACACGTGGTGTTGGCATTTTCCTCCGCGATGTAGGAGATGCAGGTGAGCAAAAGAACAACACGTGTGAGTATGATGACGTGTGGCCTGCGTGACGTGTGGGACCTGTAACATAACGCGTGCGACTTGTGACGTGTGGGTCCTGTAACATAACGCGTGCGACGTGTGACGTGTGGGACCTGTAACATAACGCATGTGACATGTGACGTGTGACGTGTGGGACCTGTAACATAACGCATGTGACATGTGACGTGTGGGACCTGTAACATAACGCGTGCGACTTGTGACGTGTGGGTCCTGTACCATAACGCATGTGACATGTGACGTGTGGGACCTGTAACATAACGCATGTGACATGTGACGTGTGGGACCTGTAACATAACGCGTTCCTGTGTAAGAATTATGGTGTGTGGCATGTGACAGACTTGCGATGTATGAAATGTATGAGACAAGTACTGTGTAAGGTTCAGCCTCATCTTCATTAAACACGTCATCTTCAACATACACCTGTCTGTCATCAATAGAGCAATGGTGTCAGTTTTGAAATGATCGAGAAGTCTGCTATCCCAGTCTTGCATTTTTCCATCTCTGTTTAGTCCAGTCAAATGGGTTTGGTTTCGCTGATCATTGGAAAATAAATCTTCTAAGCCACCATGTTCACTATCTTGATGTGCACTTTCTTTCAGCACTGAAGCAAAATAAAGCAATACAAGTGTAGAAAAAAAATTGAAACAAAAGTAACATATTTTATCCTCTCTCTAATTTCTCATGGTCATGCAAGTCTTGTTTTGACCAAAACATCAATAGAAATAAAATGGATAATAATTTCCCCATACGGAATTCAAATGGAATCGTTGTTAACGAGCATCGCTTGCTGTAGGCCTAGTGTCTTTTCTCAAACGATGGGCAAAAATCGGAAAAAGACTCACAACGGTCTCTCGGCAGCGCTGTACACCGGCAACGGCTGAAGGGATTCGGGAGGGTCTGGTGCCTAGGGAGGGCCTGAACGGCTCGCGCCCGGTTAGAAATTTGGAGGGGGGCGTGGCACAAGGCAGGGATGGTTAGGGTTGGCGCTATATACATGGGGAGCAGGCGTCCCGAAAGGTTTACGTGCTTGGCTGATAAGTCAATGGTGCGAGGCTACCATCTGAGGGATTATGACTGAACGCCTCTAAGTCAGAATCCCGCCCGAATATGTAACGATACTTTCAGTGCCGCTGCGATACACGCCGCGGTGTCACAGCCGTGGCGGTGGTGAAGCCACAGGAAGGGGTCATCAGCCGCTCGCGCCGAGCAGTGCGCGGCGGGGACCAGGACGATTTTCACCCCATGCGACGTGGAGATGCCAAATCATTCGTAGACGACCTAGTTCTCGGTCGGGGTGTCGTACTTAGTAGAGCAGCCACCTCACTGCGATCTATTGAGACTGAGCCTTGGACCAGGAGATTTGTCCGCATTCGCAGACAGACGCATCTCCGACGATGGGCTCGAGTCCCCCTCCTCAGTACAAAGGGGGAAAGGTGGTGATGCAGCTACCGGGTGCACCGGTAAAGCAGCACACCACTTTTCTCTCTTTTACTACTTCGCTTTTTTCTTTTTTTTTTCTTCAAAAAAACACAGGGGCAGGGCCTGGTGCAAAACTTTTGAAAATATTCCAGTTCGATGGGAGGGTCTAGTGCAGATAGGAGGGTCTGGTCAAAGACTTTGAAAAAACTTTACTCGTCATTAACTTCGCTTTGGTATTAGAAATTTAGGGGTACCTCGATTCCTTCAAGTATACTAAAATGGAGGGCCTGGTGCTATGGGAGGGTCTGGTGCATACAGGAGGGTCTGGTGCAGAGGAGGGTCTGGTGCGTGAGGGCCTGGTTTAAAAAAAAAAAGGAAAGTAATAGGGGAAAAATTGAGCAAATGTTGTCCATAGCAGCAACGCTTTCTCCTTTCGCCGGTTGATCGCATTCCGAACAACGTTGTGTCTCTGTACACCGACAAAAACCGATCACAACAATACCCAGCCCGATAACCGTACCAAATGAGAATTCACCCATCATCTTGGAAGTTTCAGTTCAATAGGAGGGTCTGGTGCCGGTAGAGTTAGGGTCAGGTGCCCGGAGGGCCTGGTGCCTAGGGAGGGTCAGGTGCCCGGAGGGTCTGGTGCTTAGGGAGGGTCAGGTGCCCGGAGGGCCTGGTGCCTAGCGAGGGTCAGGTGCCCGGAGGGTCTGGTGCCTGGAGGGTTGATGCCTAAGGAGGGTCAGGTACCCGGAGGGCCTGGTGCCTAGGGAGGGTCAGGTGCCCGGAGGGCCTGATGCAATGGGAGGCGTGGCACAAGGCAGGTATGGTTAAGGTCGGCGCTATATACATGGGAAGCAGGCGTCCTAAAAGGTGCGCGAAAGGGACCGTGGCTATAAAGGTTTCTATATATGAAATGCTCACCCAGTTTTGTATTTTTCATCTGCAAATGAGTGAGTGAGTGAGTGAGTGAGTGCGAAGCCCTCGGTCGAAAGCGATCGTTGTCTGCGTTCCGTCATCTGGCGAGCCGGTTTCGAAGCGGACCGAAGAAGGTCTGGTACGGGTTGGCTTGGTGGTGATTCGCGGCTTTCGCTGCCGCGTTTCTCACGGCTCAGGCGCGCGCTGGTTGAGCAGAGAGGGGTTCGTCGTGGCTCCTTTCGGCCAGCCGCGTCGGCGCATCGAATAACAATTGACTGTGTCTGGCGGAGGGTCTGGTGCGGAGGGCATGGTGCCAAACTTGTAAAATGTACGTTCGAGAGGAGGGTCAGGTGCGGAGGGTCTGGTGCGGAGGGCCTGGTGCAAAAATTGGAAAATGTACGTTCGAGAGGAGGGTCAGGTGCGGAGGGCCTGGTGCAAAACTTGGAAAATGTACGTTCGAGGGGAGGGTCCGGTGAGGAGGGTCTGGTGCGGAGGGCCTGGTGCCAAACTTGTAAAATGTTCGTTCGAGCGGAGGGTCTGGTGCAAAGCGGATGGTCTGGTGCAACACATTGAAAACACACTTCTAGTCATTAGTAACTTCATTTTGGTACTGGAAGCTTAGGGGAACCTCGTTTCCTTCAAGTTTACCGAACAGGAGGGTCTGGTGCGGAGGGTCTGGTGCGGAGGGTCTGGTGCGGAGGGCCTGGTGCAAGGGGAGGCGTGGCACAAGGCAGGGAAGGGAAAAGTCGGCGCTATATATATGGGGAGCAGGTGTGCCGAAAGGCGCGAGAAAGTGAACATGGCGATAGAGAAAGGTTACTATTAGCCATGTAGTGCTCACCCAGTTTTTGATTTTGTGTTGGCAAATGAGCGCTCGCTCGGCGTGCGACGCCCTCGGTCGAAAGTGATCGTTGTCTGCGTCCCGTCCTGCTGCGAGCCGGTTTCGAAGCGGACCGAAGAAGGTGTGGTACGGGTTGGCTCGCTGGCGATTCGCGCGGCTTTCGCTGTCGCGTTTCCCACGGCTCAGGCGTGGGCTGGTTGAGCAGAGAGAGGGGTTCGTCGTAGTGCTCCTTTCGGCCAGCCGCGTCGGCGTATCGAATAACGCTTGACTGTGTCTCGAGTGAAAGAGCGCGCCCGTGTCGATCGGGTAAACGCTCCGCACGTTGAAAATTTGAACCGATGATTCGGTTGCAAGAGCGAAAAGCACCCGCGAATGCAGGACCCGCGCTCCAGCGGCGACTGCTTCGTGGGAGTCGGTTACGTGTACACCCAACAGCATTCTGGTTGATCCTACCAGTAGTCATATGCTTGTTCTCAAAAATTAAGCCATGCCTCGTACGGTGAAACCGCGAAAGGCTCATGAAATCAGTCGAGGTTCCTTAGATGATCCATTTCTACTTGGATAACTGTGGCAATTCTAGAGCTAATACATGCAAACCAACTCCGACCCGTCAAAGCCGGGAAAGAGCGCTTTTATTAGTTCAAAATCAGTCGGGGTCTCGGCCCCGTCCCTTTTAATGACTCTGGATAACTTTGTGCCGATCGCATGGCCTCGAGCGGGCGAGGCATCTTTCAAATGTCTGCCTTATCAACTGTCGATGGTACGTGATAGACCTACCATGTTGACAACGGGTAACGGGGAATCAGGGTGTGATTCCGGAGAGGGAGCATGAGAAACGGATACCACATCCAAGGAAGGCAGCAGGCGCGCAACTTACCCACTCCCGGCTAGGGGAGGTAGTGACGAAAAATAACAATACGGAACTCTTTTGAGGCTCCGCAATTGGAATGAGTACACTTTAAACCCTTTAACGAGGATCTATTGGAGGGCACGTCTGGTGCCAGCAGCCGTGGTAATTTCAGCTCCAATAGCGTATATTAAAGTCGTTGTGCTTAAAAAGCTCGTAGTTGCATCTGAGGCATGGTCGTGCGGTCCGTCTCGCGACGGTCACTGCGCGAAGCCTGAGCGTGCGCGGCTCTTCGCAGGGTCGTCTTCGCAAGACGAACAACTGCGAAAGCATTTGCCAAGCATATTTTCATTAGTCAAGAACTAGTCAGAGGTTCGAAGACGATTAAATACTGTCATTGTTCTGACCATAAACGATGCCAACTAGCGTTGTGCAAGTGTCGCTTCATCGACTCTGAAACCAAACTTTTCGGGTTCCAGGGGAAGTATGGTTGCAAAGCTGAAACTTAAAGGAATTGACGGAAGGTCACCACCAGGAGTGGAGCCTGCGGCTTAATTTGATTCAACACGGTAAAACACACCCAGTCCGCACACTGTAAGCATTGACAGATTGATATCTTTTTCTTGATTCGGTGGGTGCTGGCGCATGGCCGTTCTTAGGTGGTGGAGCGATTTGTCTGATTAATTCCGATAACGGGCGAGTCTCTAGCCTGTTAAATAGTTCACCGATTCTTCACGCATCGGTGCTAACTTCTAGAGGGAGAAGTGGCGTTTAGCCACAAGAGATTGAGCAATAACAGGTCTGGCTGCCTTTAGAAGGAATCAAGGTGGATGTGACCATGCTTTGAAAACAGTGCGAACCCCTTCAACGTCCTTCGTGATAGGGATTGGGGGCTTGAAATTCTTCTTATCAACGAGGAATTCCCAGTAATTACATCGGTGCCCTTTCTACACACCGCCTGTCACTACTACCGAGTGAACGGTTTAGTGAGGGGTAGCTGGCCTCCGCGTCGAGTCTGAAAAAGTCTATCAAACCGGAGGGAAAGCTTTTGCCGAGTCAGGCTCTCAGTAACGCCCCGGACTCTCGCCTCGGGGGTGGCATCGGCGAAAATGTAAAGAGAGACACATTCTCGCGTGGCTGTTCCCTAGCTTTACAATTTTTTTCATTCATTTCGCATTTTGTTGAAACCTTTCAAATATCGTTGCAAAGCAGATGAAAAGAAATGCAACAACTTTAGACGGTGGGATCACTCGACTCGCACGTCGATGAAGAACGCAGCCAGTTGCGTGAATTAATGTGAATTGCAGAACACTCTAACCCTAACCATTTTCAAAAAAAACAAAAAACAAAACAAAAGCAAACAAACCCGGGGGAGGGCCTAGTGCAAAACTTTTTTTTATCAAAAGTTCCAGGTCGATAGGAGGGTCTGGTGCACAGGGAGGGCCTGGTGCAAAACAAAAAAATTTGATTCATCAGTTTCTTCGCTTTGGCATTAGAAGACTAAAAAAAAGTTCCACTTCGATGGGAGGGTCTGGTGCAGAGAGGAGGGTCTGGTGCAAAGGGAGGGCCTGGTGCAAAACTTTGAGAAAAAAATTTGATTCATCACTTTCTTCGCTTTGGCATTAGAAGCTTAGGGGTACCTCGTTTCCTTCAAGTATACGAAAAGGGAGGGCCTGGTCTGAGTGAGGACCTGGTGCATATAGGAAGGTCTGGTGGTAAGTGTGAATGTGAGTGTATGCGTTTGTGTATGCGAATGTGGTTCGTGACCTATAATTTCACAGTTGTCATGCTCGCACTTGTTTTGTAAGACTTCTGTAACTAAAAATATGTGTATGCTCCTTAGCCAAAGGAATAGGAAAAGATTAACATCTTAGAAGTAGTCGTATGATACGCCATTTTTGTCTCGTCTTTCTATTTTTTCGTATGCATGTATCTCGAGTTAAACAACATTTGCTGCTTACAGAACAGAGCTGAGGTCAACGTACAAGGTGGTCACGGAGCTCGCCTATCGCAGGAAGAATGTTTGCTGCGCAGGGTACACTGAAGATGGTGATACATGTATCCGTAAGTCCTCCAACTCTTCTGACCTCGTGATTCTGGGTTGCCCTCTGCATAACTTTGTTTGGATGGTTGATTAGGCGTATCCATCCACATCCGCGCACCTGCATCCTGTCGCTAGTGGACCCCCTCACACCTTCCCTCTGTCACGTGGCTGTCACCCGGCCAGCGGGGTGCTACAAGTCTGATCCTTTAACATCATTTGTCCTCATTTACTAACCACTCGCATGTAAACAACTTTATGTTCAAGTAGTGATGTAGATCCTAGTGCACTTGTCCTACTGTTTGCAGTCTATATTTCGTTACTGAATGAAGTGTAGATATTGTGATTCGAATTGTAAACATACATTATATACTGGGAAAATAATTTACGATTACAAGTACAAGGGGCCCGGAGAGTTCGTCTGTCCCGGGGCCCGGGCTGGCTCTCGGCGGCCCTGTTTTGAGGTCAGTGGGGTACTGTTAACTGTTTATGCCAGGGCAGGTAAAGTCCATTGGCTTCCGTATGCTTTCCATTGGCTGCCAGTGGTCCATCTGCAAATGTTCTTTTCCCAAAGAAAAATTATAGAGACCCTGTTTGAGCTTTCTTGTCGGCCATCTAAATTGATATCTTTTATAATGTTCATGAAAGGTGTTTATTATGCCACAAAATGCTTTATATGACATCTTCAACTTGAGCAGACGACAACCTTTATTGAAGCGTAGCAGGCGACGACCATCAGCAACAATTCTATGTGAATACGAGATTAAACATCACTGTGGTGTGGAGCGGTTCTCAACTAGGATAGTGTCGTACAACAAATCGCGCTGAATACAAAAGGGAAACAACTACTGATGCATTCAAGATTTGTTTTAGTATGGATTATTTCCCTTTAACAGTTTAAAAAAAATTCGACCAATCAGTAAGTTCCAATAAGGTCCCTGCATACTTTCCTTTGCGAAAAAGGAAATTCATCCTACTACCCCCTAGGGGCCCGCACTTTTTTTTTTTTTTGGGGGGGGGGGGGGTTCTAGATAAGGCAGAAGTAAAAGGGTGATGTGACTTGGCATAACGAAGCTGGAAACTACAAGATTTGGAGAAGTTTTGTTAGTAGGTCCAGATTAGGACATACATATATTGTTGATGCTGAATCAACAAGTAGAGGCAGCGTTGCGGGCAGACATTACGTCCTGAGCGAGATATGCCGACTGTGTACACGTGACCAGGCCTGTTTTCAGCGACACTCTCTTTGCCTGTCTGGACAGATCACCAGAATGTAACAGACATCGCCACGCATGCATTAAAAAGAAAGTATGAGGGAAGTAAAATGTCCCCGCTGCTTTCGGGTGTAACACACAGTTTGTGTTGATACAGATACTATACAGTATAATAGGTGAACAGCCAAGACAAAACTTTGCATCAAAACAAAGATGACACATGTCGGGTAGTTATTCTTAGAAGTTCAAAGAAAATACATGCAGTGTGCAAATATGAGTGCTTGCTTGCTTGTTTGAAACACAATTACTGATAAGCTTGTAATGTAAAGTCAAACCATGACTGATATACTTGTAGTGTATGATCTCACTTTAACAATGTCTGGGATATTCTGAAGGTCCTGCAGTATATTTACCATTAATTGAAGGGTTTGGACTAACCTGACAACAGAACGTGGTCCCTACTTTACTATCGAAACAATGTCATTCATACACGTACACCTCTCAAAACGACAAAGACGAAAATGCTTTGGAATTGGTTCAACACTCTACCATCTTTTTAATCCTGATGTTGACTAATAAATCCGGATGTTAACTAATAAAACTTTGGGGAAAATATTACAACTTCTCAAAGGCATAATAGTCTGGAAATCTCCATGGTTGGAAAAGATCATACGTGTCAGTCACTGGGAAGATGTCACGTGTCAGTGACCGGAAAGCATCATACATGTGTCAGTCACTGGAAAACATAAATATTTCAGTCAGTGGAAAGAATCAAACACATTTCAGTCAATGGAAAGCACGTGTATGTTTCAGTATGTGGAAAGTATCAAAGCTTCACACTGACCAGTAAGTATAATAACTTTTCCAGGATTATCACAGATGCTTTACTTATAAATCAGCCTCATTGTACAATGCAGATAACAGTACTTCCTTTCTCTGGCGCTGAGTGACCAAACACAAGAAACTTCATTTGCTGTACCACTTCAGAGGAGGTGGAAGAGAAACACGATTCCACGCCATCACTCTAGAGTTATGTGTTCATATCGTCCAGTCTCGTAGTATGTGAGTGAAAGAGGGTGTGTGTGTTGTCGGCACCAGTGGCGAAGTGGGCATCTTCAGCTAGGGCAAGATGGAGATGTGTGTGGATGGCGGTGTCACGTGTCGGCCGCGTGCCGGGTGCAGTCTGCGCACGATGTCCCTGACGGTGGCGGTGCGCGGCAGCCCGCTGACCAGCGGCACGTTCCTACGCAGCAGCACCTCGTCCACGTGCGCGGGCGTGCGGGGACACCGCTGCGCCTTATGCGCGAAGGTCGGGGCGCTGACCCTCTCCACGATCTCCTCCAGCTCTTCGGGGGGAACCAGTCTGTCGTCATCGTACTCGTACTCAAAGGGGACCAGCGTGTTTTTCCGCTGCAGCTCCTGGCGGTCGGCACACAGCACGCAGTCACCCAGTGTCTTGGCCCTGGACGCTGTGGTCGGGCGGGACAGCTGCTGGAAGGCTTTGATGCGCTCGTCACCGGGGACCGATTTGGGCCGGATGAGCTTCTCCAGTGGAACTGCCGAGTCATCGGGAGGTATAAAGTCGTATCTGGCAGAATATCCAACAATCAAAGCGAGTTTTGGTAATCAAAATCCAGTCAAAATATCAGTAACATGCACCACTGACTTCCTACAATATTGACGCTGTAAAAACTTTGCTGTCTAAAATGCAATAATAAAATGTAATAATTAAAACGTCTGCAGTCACTCATGACGACTGACCGTAAACTAGGTCAAGTCAATAATATGTGTATTCAGCTTTGAGTTTAGTTCAGTATGTCTGAGCCTAAACACTTTACAACCAGACAATGAGAAAGGTTTGTGAGGAGGGCATATCCTGTCTGTACACAGCTGATGAGGACATGTCCTGCCTGGACGCCACTGACCTGGACGCTTCGTAGCTGACAGTCGTTCTTGTCAGACGACGGACGACTCGCTGCAGTTCTCTGTCTGACAGCCGTCGGTCAGAATGTGCTGGAGGAGCGGATCCAGCTCGCTGCCGCGGCAAGATGTAGGAGGTCGTCTTGCTCGGGATCTGTAGAGGAGGCTATAGTTACCTTGACCCTGTCACAGAAACACAATGTGCGCGACGTCTTTGAACTTTGTCTCCTCCTTCCTTCACTTATGTGATGCGCATGAACGCTACGTGAACAGTACAGCGTTCACCTTTTTTTTCCTCTCGTCTTTCCCGCGTCAAACAACTCGTACCTATGTTCTCTCCAACAACTACTTACAGTTGAGAACTCCGTCGTGTCTTAGTACAAAACCTACCTGTGTTTCGATGTTCCGTTGGCTGTTGTATGTAGGGCGACTCACTCGTTCTATGATGCCCGTCAGCTCAGAGGGACTGACTTTACGGAAGCCATAGTTCTCGACCTTCTCTACTGCCCGGGGGCGCGGTAGTAGTAGAAACTCATGTCGTTTGGGGCAGTGCACCCAGGCCTGGACCAAGGGCAAGGTGAGATCACAGCCTCGTCTGCTGAGTGTATTGCTAGGAGTAAAACAAAAGTTTTAAGGACTCGGTAGATGTAAATCTTTCTCTTTTGATGTTCAAGAACTATGCATCGACACCTAGACAAAAAAATAATAGCTTCATGATCGTTTCTTTTTTTCTGCGAGTAAAGGCGTGAATAAGTTGATGATGGGATGGAAAGCCGAGATGTAGCGAAGAAGCACTTTTAGACCAGGAGAGATTCCTGTTCGCAGCTAAAATGTTTAAACATACTGCAGTAGAATTTCATTTCTTGTAATTATCTACAAAGATTTTATGTTGATGTTCGCAGACCAAGACCTCTTCCTGTATGAGCGTCTATTGTTTCTAATCAATATATTTCCGAACTCTACATGTCCCTACAGGCACATCAATGTCCTGAGTTGACTGAACGACTTACCAAGGCTGCGACACTTAATGGAACACACATGCCACAGATGTTATGCTTGAATGAAACAGTTGCCTTGGACAGATTTGTTTAACGATTATGTTTCTTTCTTGGTGATCTTTACAAGCTATCAATTTATGCCAAAGAGATAAGTTACAAGTTTTAATGGCCTACAATCACTAGTATAATCACACCATGTCTTGGAAATGCCGGCTTGTTACAGGCGTGCAAATGACAGCAATAATAAACACATTCCTCCTCTTCAGCTTTAAAAATCATCCCCCACATCCCGTAAAAAAGGCATTAGCAAGTTCGCTCTGTTTACTCTCAAAAAATACGATATGAAAAGTTTCGAAGACATGGAATACAATGCAAAGGACGTCAGTCTGGACAACGTGTATCGTCAGACTGTCATGTCGGGCATGTCTTTCTTTTGTCGCTATGCTTATGTCTGTGTGTGTATACACACGCTTAGTTTCGTGCGCGTGTGTGCGTGTGTGCGTGTGTGTGTGTGTGTGTGTTGTGTGTGTGTGTGTGTGTGTGTGTGTACGATTAGTTTCCATGTTGTGTGTGTGTAAATATGTAGGAGGTTATCAGAAAAATGGCGAGAATTTTTTTTAGTATTATTTACTTATTTAAAAAAATTACAATTTAATGTTATCGCCTTCAAAATATCATCTATATGAATGTACATAACACTCCCACTGCCTATGTCGTAGTTGCAAGCAGTGACTAAACTTGTCAACTGTTAGGATATTCAGTCTCGGCTGCGGTTCTATGGATGTAGTTTACTGTGCTGAAATGCCAGTCTTTCAGATGTGTTTCTTGTGAAAAAAAGATCTCACACGGAACACAGTCGGGTGGATGTAGAAGGAAATATTTTTGGCAGCTAAAACTTCTCTTACAGTCTACAAAGTAGCTGGCACTGTTTCTGTGACGAGGAACATCCACAAGGTTTTGCAAAAATAAATGTTTGGGTACTGTGAATGCTATGATGTAACTAAAACAGGTCCAACCGTTTTTCTGAGATCCAATTTTTATTGACCACCATGCAAGCTCTACGGAGCGCGGGGATTTCATTCTCATTACTTTCCGGACAAACCTCATTTATAATTTTCTGAAACTAAGTGGATTTACAAACAAAAATCCTTCAATAGTTACCAATGTCAGTATTGTGATTTGTAAGTAATTATTCAGTCCATAAAAAAAGTCAACGGAAAATCGGGCATTTTTGCATAATGAAAAATAAAAAACCACATGTGGAATAGGTTCTTCATTTGAGTACCCGTTGCCTGGCAAGCTGTAAAATACAGACCTAAGAAAGTCTTCCTATCCAAGGATCATAAACTGTTCTTGGACAGGCGCACTGCATCCTGTCGTTCGCAGAACTCCCCCAATAAACACTCACCACTTTCTTGGCAACAAATTTATGGTCGCAAATGATTCGCTTCGGCTGCTGGTTGCCAGCTCCCTCTAATAAATTACTTCGTGTAATAAATACCTTTCATGTATACAAAGGGGCTTTAACGAGTCGTGCATACATGAAATTACCTGGTTTTTATGTGGTCACACACTAGGTTCTCAAAGATGCAAAGGGGTTTACTTGACGATGTTTTGCTCTCAGAGAGAGAGAGAAAACAAGAGAGAGACCTTCCGATCCTACAAGACAACAATGAGATAATTGTACCAAAGTGCGTGCAAACGGCATGCTACTGCAACACGATCTAACAGCAAAGCAGGTGACACACAAATGCCCAATGTGTCAACGACACCTACCGATCTCAAACCGTCGTTTCACAAAAAACAAAAACAAAAAATTGCGTTGTACTTTGGTAACTGGTGTATATTTACCTTTCATTTTCACTTTTGTGTGAGCATGATTTCATAGTTAAAGGTCATGTATCCAATCAGTTCTTGTTATGACCTGAGTTACATAAGCAGCCGTTTCATGCTGCCTGTACATTTTAGCAGGGAGCAAGCCGTACAGAACTTATTAACAGAGACTGAACAATCCTAAATTCAGTCCTTGTTCTGTAAGATTGGTGTTTGCATCTTTTGAAGACCAGACGTTTGTCGACATTTTTTAATGAAAATTACGATTTGTGCGTGGCCGTGCGTAGTACGTAACATACGTAACAGGCATAACATTAATTCCTTGGTTGGCGGTGGGGATCCTGCTGTCACAAATAAGCTCTCACCTGTCAAATGTTTTTCAGATGCGTGTATGTGTCTCGGTACCAATGCAGGAGAACCATGGGTCTGTCATCGTGGCCGCGTGGCTACATCCAGTCGCTGAACGAGCTGCACTGGGGCCCTAGGCGTTCGTACACATCTCCATTCTCGCACCGGAAACCGTCTGCTCGTGTTCTGCCACTGGCGTCCAGACTTAGTCGCGCAGCAAGCGCTTGGTTGCTAGTAGCAACGACCACACGGATTGTCCGTGACAGTGAGTGGGAGTGCAAACAGTTTTTTTCTGGGTCAATGACAGCCATACAGACGTCCCCATGGAAGTGTCATTGCAAAGCTGTTGGCTGTCACCGTCTATAGATAGCCGACCACCTGCACGGTGACACCCTGTAACTTGATCGAGCGAGTGTACTACAGCTATACTGGCGAGTATGAAAGGCGTCTACACGAACACCAATAATGGTGCAACAAAGTAGAAAACACTTCAAACACACGGCACCTTGTAGCTGAAGGAACTTATGGTCAAAACATGTAGTTCGATCGCTGATTATTATTCCCGTGGTCAATGTATCGTGCTGCGTCCCTACAGCCGACTGACACTAGACTGTTGTAGTTTGACGAAACAGTAATTTATTAAACATGAACAAAATGGCGCTACCGGCCAGTTCAAAACGCTGACAGGGAACTGACTGCCCACAACCCCGGATGTGCCCTCACTGGATAACTCTTTCCTTTCCTTTGAGATTAATCATTATTTTATCTTTGCTAAATAAAGTTCAAGTCATTGTCATCAGTCTTTATAACGAGCGGGCGGGGAGATAATTCTGTATCTGGCATTAGTATCAGAACCACCGACACTGGATGTCGACTCTGGACATTGTCTAGGAACACTGATATGAAGCGGTGCCCCGGGCTCGCATAGTGGATCACTGAGACTGGTATCAACCTGTGGTTCACTTAATTGTCACTTGGACTTGAGAAGTAGGAAAGGAAAAGTCGCTTAGAACAGGACAGGGTTTGGGGTGGATTGCTTCGAGTCGATGTTTCTTTACCTTCTTAGATGACCTCTGTTGCATCGGAATATGTACAGGTGAGAAGTACTGGGGAAGTCCATCAGTCATTCAGCAGTAGGTGCTTGGCGGACATTTATTATACAAAACCAAGAGACAACTTGCACTGACCTTATGGCTGTGTACAGTCCAAACAGCAAAATAAGACTAGAGAAAGGTGCTGCAGATTTCTTGTCTGCATCAGGGTGCAATCGACTGACGGACAGCAAATTTTTCTAAAAAAGTTTTACTTTAATAAGCCCTTCTTTGACACTTCTGGTCGTAAATTCGTAATGAGCTCTTGTGGAAAACCACTTTTCTACTATTTTTAGCAGCAAACGTAGTCAGCGAGGTTTTACTTATTGGTTCTTCTGTAAGATGAGAAAGTGAGAAGACAACGATTAAAAGTACTTGCCGAGGTGCTAGGTGGAAAGGGTAGCGAAACATCTATCACAGTTAATGACCAGTCGGATCAGATTAGCGACAAAGAAGCCGCAGAAAACCAGTTGACACTTGGTAGTTGTCCGTTAAATGAGAGAGAAAGAGAGATGAGAAAGACTGAAAGGACGTGAAGTCGGGTAAATTCAACAGTGGATGCACGTCCATGGTCCTACAACCATGGCATCATGAGAGTTTGTAAAGATAAGTCGGCATGATTTTTATACACTCTCATATAACTGTACATATTTATTAATACGATTTCTTTTTGCCTTAATTATATTTCATTATTACTTATATCACATTTGTTTGCTTATTTCGATGCAAGTGGTTGAGATAGTGATGTTGTAAAGCTTAACAAAACATTCATTACGCGAGCGGATCCGTTACAGTTCTGTCTCTAGTGAGTCTAGTCTTTATCATGTCATAGTCAGGCTTGGTGAGGTCTGAGGGATGGCAACGGGGAAAAAACCTGAATGGATAAGCTTGTGTGGACGGAAGGAATGTTACACGTGATGAACATTCAGCTAGATTATAATGTTTGAACATTCATCACAATTGTCTCAGAACTTGTCGAATGGACTGCTAAATGTTTTGACTGCATGTGTGCTTGCGAATGCAACTCTGCTGAGTTCTGAGACAGAACACGACAATCATGCATAGTAATATGTAAGCCCATGTTTATTGCTGAAATTTTGAGTTAAGCCTAAATGTATAATTATTCCTATATTTTCTTGATAATAGATTCTATTTTGGGAGGTGATAGGGAGGGGTTGCAGTATTTGTCTCTCGCCTTGGGCGCAGCACATCCTTGCGCCGACTTGGTTCGAACCCGACAGGTTTGCTTACAAGGCCATTTTGTGGTGTAGGCAGGCCGCTGTTTTTGCGAACACCTGCTCAAAGGGAACAAACCACCAGTCTTTCAGTTCTTGTGCTTTAGTGATGACCTCCCTTCCCCGTGACAGATACACTTTTGTTCTTGTATATCTCTTCTTTTTTTCAGCCCAACCCCCTTTATCTAGATAAACCGCAAGAAATTCTGCAATAGACAAAACTGCATCCAAGGTTGCCC
This sequence comes from Pomacea canaliculata, assembly GCF_003073045.1. Classification (NCBI taxonomy): domain Eukaryota; kingdom Metazoa; phylum Mollusca; class Gastropoda; order Architaenioglossa; family Ampullariidae; genus Pomacea; species Pomacea canaliculata. Next base: position 24,413,341 of record NC_037590.1, on the reverse strand, counting down.
ATCACGGTACTATAATCAGCATGCAAACAAACGAGTGATGATTATTTTCCATCAACTTACATCAGCTTACATTGGCATACTTTGAGAAATTGACTAATAACACGAATCTTCTATACACATGGTAAAAGAGGTGATCTGCAATAAGCTGATTTAGTGGCCACTTTGTGCTATTCCATGATTTCCACTCAAAATTGCTTTGTCGCTGGTCTGTGACAAGCGGTGTGCTCGTCACAGTGTGATCTAGCAGTTCAATCGGTGACACTACACTTTTATTTTGAAATTTTCTTACCAGCAGACCAGCTTAAAAGTCAAAAGAAATTTCAATTTTGTTTTCTTTCTTTTTCTTCTGAGCAAAAGAAAGAGCTAATATTACTAGACAACAAACCCAAGCTGGCAACTGCGCGAACCGCGTTGTTCTGTACCATATCCTTTCTGGTCTGTGGGTTTAATTCGCTTGGCGGTGCCCATCTCCTCTCCAAATATGAAGCAACCACTTGCGAGCGTCCAGCACTAATTAACAGCAGCCAGACAACCTGCAGTAACAAGTTATAAGTATCTACACCTAGGGAAGAAAAGGAGGGGGGAAAAAGGTATATAACGGTCTGCCGCGCAGGCCTGTCACGTCAGGCTCCGTGGACAGAAGGGAAGAAAAGAATAGAGGAAGGGGCAATCCTTGCGGCAACCACCGTGCAAACACTAATAATTTTATGCTCGAAATTTCGGGCGCTAAGTCGCCAGCTCAGTCGTCATCTGCCTTGTGACCAGCCAGGGTACAAGGGTGGGAAGGAATGGAGGGATGAGGGAAAAAGTACTATACTGACTACATCATCGGCACTCACGCTAAAATTTAGTTACTTCCCCTTACTCAAATAAAAAGTGGTATTACGTAATAAACGTCTTACTAAACAAATTATCATCATGGTATAATATTCTTATTATCAAGTAATTATTCATTTTTGTCCATGACTTTCGTCACTTACAAACTTTTTTTGTGTGTCTTCGATATATGTATTTCTTCCCCCAACCACGACCACAGATCACGTGAGGGGAAAAGCACCTCCACCCACATACCCACGCGCGCACAGACCGAATGACAATATGATAATGCAAAAAATCAATTTCATATTTGGTTCACAAATTTTTACTTCTCAATTTCTGTTTCTTAATTTTAAGCACAAAAACATTTGCATAAAACGTTTACACGACTTACACGTAGGCTGAACATTTCCGTTATAAACACGTTGTCGGTTGTATTGAACGAAAAGCGGTAGAATATTCTTGACGGCTTTTTTTAATTGGAATGTCAAATATGAGACTTAAAAATGCTATTAAAATTAAATTTATAAAAATGTAATCTACTAATGAAATTATAATTATTTTGGAGAATACTGGCGCTGTCTACATTTTACATCGCGGCAGGTTTTTGCTAGGGGCGGCTACTCCTAATCATTAATTTCCTTAGCCGGTGCTAGTCATTTCAAAAGCACCCTACTGATTTGTTCTGTTTTATATTGCTCTTTCGTTGTCAGTATTTTCTACGTTTCATTAAGCGTCGTTACTATGGTAATGCAAACTATTAAAAGAATATTTTATTTGTGTTTTGTTTAATTGTTAAATAAAAGCCCATTTAGTTCAGAATAATCGAAGACTTATCTCTAGTCGCGTCACCGCAGTGCATTTAACAGCATGGCTAACACGGCTGGGGACTGGTGTCTGATCGAGAGCGATCCTGGTGTTTTCACAGAATTAATCAAAGGATTTGGTAAGTTGTCATATAAAGCCTTTTTTCTCTGATTCATAATGCGACATTCTTGGATTTTCGTATATTTCTGTAAAAACAGAAAATGAAATTGCCTGTTACACTTGAACTGTGTTCGCTTGTACACGAGTCTGTAAAGTTGAAAGTCAGACATGATTTCTTGTAAACGTGTTAGGTACTGTTATACCAAAGAATAAAATCATCATTATGTGATTTTCAAAATAATCATATTTTGTGAGCGACAAAATAACGAATCGATTTGAATTTCTTACTGCTTTTTTTAACTGGTGACACAACTTAGTATTCGTGTCATTGCATGACAATGGATTTCGTATATTTTAGGCTTTTAGCCCTCTTTCTGTACAATTATATTCAATGCTGGTCTGCATGTAAATCACGACAGAATAGTTTTTCGTCTTCATGGGAATTTGTGCTCACAGTATAATTACAGATATTTTCTTTTAATTTTTGCTACCATTACAAGCAGTCATATTTTCACTTTGCAGTCAACACTGTTACTGGGACTGTTTCTTTTTAACTTTAAAGCCATTCCTACTTTGTCAGTGGTTACTAGCAACACATGCTCAAATCTGAAAGTAAATTTATAAGAAACAGACACTACATTACATTTATTGATTATGTGATACTTATGCACAACATAGAAGCTGAGTTGTGTTTTTAGTTCATAACATTTGAGATATTTGTATAAAGTTCGAAGAACAATATAAGAGATATAACCTGTATTTAGACTATTATTTGGAGAATATTGATCCCTACTAAAAATTTTGTCTAGAAAGTTACTTTTGTCTGTGTGTGTAAGAGAGAAGTTGGGTGTGTGTTAATGTAAGGAAGTGTACCATGAGTAAGGTAGAGAGAAACAGAATAAGGGAGGAGAATATCACTGCTTATTTAGGGAAAATGTTCAGACTGAAAAATCTGAAATATAAATGATAAATTTATTTCATTTTGTAAATCCATTTAGCTAAAATAATATAAAGCTATAAAGTTTTAAATATTAAATGATCATATTTGTTTAAGATATGTTAACTGTCTCAACATACATTTGATAGCTTAAAAGGAAATGTAATAAATTATCCTATGGCAAACATAAATCATAAACTTTTTTCACCACAGAAAACTAGAAAACGATAAAATTAAGTATTCAGATACATACATAACCTTAAAATATACATGAACTGTTTGTCAGAAAAATGGACTAGTTCTGAAGGAAAACAACAAAGAATTACAGTAGAAAGATAGAGAAATTCAGTCTGTTGCCCCTTGACCAGCATATGTCCTTTGGGGGAGAGGGTGAGCACATGGAGAGATATAGCAGCTGTCAGGGCCCACCACTCTTGCCTATTTCGGGTGATAGTGAATAGATCCCGTACAGTTCTTTCTCTGGCTGCTGTGGCTTTGATTACCCTCCAAGGTGCCTTGAAGGATGGTCTTCAACAAGATGTCATGCCTGGTCACATTACCAAAGAAGACCATCTTGAGTCTTTTGACTGTTGAAAGTAAAGGTTCCTGGTGTTCCACATGTGTGGCAATCTTGTTGTTTTGTACGAAGTCGTTGGTTCTATGTTCTCTGTATGAGATCCAGAGCACCCACTTGTTCTTGAATGCCTGGATTCTCTTTTCCATTTTGCGAGAAGAGTCCATGTGTTACATCTGAAGAGCAGGATCAGTACTACCAGGGATTTATACAGCTTGTAGTGATAGTGAACCTAATCTTATGGCTATGCCAGATCCTATCTAGCTTAACCATCAATGCTGTTGCTGTTGCAATCCTGATTCAGATATCTTGCATTGAGTTGGTATCCTTGGAGAACACTTGAAATTGCTTACCTTTTCAAGCTGTAACCCCATTCATATTGCTGTTGCCATTGATCATAACTTTGCTCTTTTCAGTGCTGGTTTCCATTCCATATGCATTTGAACTATCTGTTAGTCTGTTGGTAAGATCTTGCAGTTCTTTGTTAGTGCCCTGCTAACAGATCTGTAGCTCTTCATACCAGACTCTGTCAAATGCCTAGAGCGGTCCAGTGGCGCAACAGTTAGCGCCTGTCACCAGTACAGTGATGGTTGGCTGCCCAGAGTTCATTTCTCGCCTTGGGCACGCTGTTCTTTCTCTGCACATGGCTTCTGTTTGCAGGGCTGGCTGCCTTGCTGTAATATAGCCTCAGTTGCTGGCATGGCGTAAAACACCAATTCCCCCCTCCCTCGTCAAATGCCTTTTTAAAGTCAATGAAGTTATAGCAGAGGTCCTACTGATGTTGAAGATGCTTTTCTATAAGGATGCAACAGTTGAAGATCTGTTAAACTGTGCTTCTATGTGCTCCAACTGTGGCCTTGAAGACTTCTGCAACATTTGATTCTTGCAGCTTCTTCAAATCAAAGCGAATTCAGGAGCAATACTTTATTAATTATGAGGACATGAAAAGCACGATTAGTTCCTGTGTCAAAATAACTACATAACTTATTTATAAAAACCTAGATTTTTTTAACTATCATTGAAGTTTGAGCCATCACAAAACTCATTTATTGCATGGTATAAAAGTAAAACTTTTCTATACATCTCTCCAACTTTTCTTATACCTCTCTCTCTTACACACATACATATTTGCATACATGGCCACATAATACATAGGATTACCTTATTTTTTAGTATGTCTGTCTGTTTGCATGCCTGTTTAGCCATATCTCTTTCAATTCATTTTATAACACTAAGTTTTGGTCTAAGCTCTTATTGCTGTTTATGACAGTGGATGGGTGGTGTCTGATTTGTTTTTACTTTTTGTGCATTCAGATAATTTTTCATGGCATCTGTATTTTATCATGCTTCCAGACTAGCATGCCACATTCAGACATACACCATTTAGCTGCTAGTTTATCTTAGACCTGGGGAAATTGTTGGCAATTTGTGTAGAGTTAGGAGAGCTGATTTTTGTGTCTTGTAAAACCATTGGGAGTTTTTGTTGAAGTTTTATCATGACATTTACTTCTTTGTTGTAGTTGTATTCATCATATTCTACTTCATTTGCCAAGCAATCTTTTATGCTTGTACTAAAACAGCATAACATCGGAAGTGATTAGTCAGATTAGGAAATGCACTTTACGAAATGAATGTGTGCAGAGGCACAGACGTCTTGGTTTTCTGTCTTTGCGTCTTTGCCTATTTCTAATTCTCTTCCTCCTTGTGTCAGATACGGTTAATCAAATGCTCGTGTATACACAAACATACCTGAGTTGTTATACATACATTTTTCATGAGTAGACTGTCTTTTTGTGTGTGTGTGTTCACACATTTGTGCAGACACGGCAAGCAGGCACACAAGCAAGCATATACAGATGCATGTAATGTTAATATACTGAAGAGTTGCACACAATGAATAAATTTTGAAAATACATATTTTAAAGAAATGCAATAATGGCCTGCAAATTTTAGTTTATATATAATTTGATGGACCACACTAGGATAATTGCACTCAGGATAATGCATATTCATTTTTGACATGTATTCTATGTAATAGATTAAAAGGTGATTCCTGCTTTTTTTAAAAAAAACATTTTTGTACTGGCATGTTCAGAAAGGATATTTGTGAAGGGCTGTAAAGATATTTTGAAACATCTTTACCTTTACTAGCTACTTTACTTTACAAAAAAAGAAAAGAAATCAGATTTAAAATGTTTATTTTAACATCACCATCTATACAGAACCAGAAGAAAGTAGTTTACATTTCAGATAAATCTTATCAGTGATGCATGCTAAGAAAAGTAACACTTTGATAGGATTAACAATATTGTTTTTGGAAGCTATAAAAAGATGGTGCTTTGTAGATGAACAGCAAGTGCGAATGTCCAGTGCAAGGTTTTGTGTATGTGTCTTTTGCTCATTTTCTCAATTCTTTTTCATGGTCTGAGAACAATTATTCTTGATCAGAAATATTTAATTTTTAATGTGTTTGTCACAGCAATGCATTTTAATGGGGAATAAGAATTAGTATTTGGTCTAATTTATCTGTTCGTTTATGGAAGTGGGGTATTTGAATTTTTGTGAGCTTTGTGTTAAAGTTTATAACAACATAGAGACTTTATATAGAGATTTCATTCATTTGTTCTTTTTATTCATTCATTTTTATTTAAAGGATGCTCAGGAGTTCAAGTGGAGGAAATATGGAGTCTTGACAAGGAAAGCTTTGAGCAACTTAAGTAAGCTGATAAGCTGTCAGAGTGTAGAATTATGTTTGTCTATTACATGGCCACATATGATAATTACCTATAACTTTTAAAAATTTAGTTTTTCTCCTTGGAAATAAATAAGATTTTGGAATATTAAAGAATATTAGTGGGGTTTTTTTCACAGTTTTGTCAAAGATCTGCAGTTCTAAAAACTTAATTCCTGAGATCCTTATTTGTCACAAGTGGACAGAAATAAAAATCAAAATTTTAACTCAATTCATGATTAATAGTGTTGAATGTAAAACAAAACTTCTAAAAATTGTAGTTGACTTAGGGCTCTGACTAAATCATGAACTTGTATTACTGGACTGCTTGTAGACGATTTTTTTCAGTTAACCAAAATGAGGCTCCTGTAGACAAAGCTGTAGCTTAACTATGGTGTATCTAAGCTTACAGTTGCTAGCCAAAACTTAACAGCGGAGAACTTTGCAAGAGGCTAAGCATTGGTCAGACAACAGTCCACCTATACATGTCCATGACTTAAAAAAAACAACTCATTGATAGTACTCTATATGGTATGCAGCTGCCTTATGATAGGCTGCAATGTACTTCCTATCAGACATTTTGCATTAATTACAGTACTTTTAAAAAAATAATTGAAGAGCTAAGCTGTCTTCTTTCTTAACATTTTTGTAGCTTTGTGCAACATGCAGACAAAAATAGTGTACTTGAACTTGAAAGGCAAACTTGCTTCTTTTTATGCACATAATCATTTGAAGTAAAAATTGCTTCTAAAATTACTTTATGAATCACTGCATACTTTTGATTGTCAAGGCCAGTGCATGGGCTTATCTTCCTGTTCAAATGGGTGCCAGACAAAGAACCTGATGGATCAGTGGTTCAGGACAGCCGACTGGAGAAAATTTTCTTCGCCAAACAGGTACTTTTGTTCATAATACTAGCAGCAGTATATTAATAACTTGCAGCTTTTTTTATGAATTACCTAAGAGTGTTCCTCTTCTGCATTCAGTAGGTGCTGGCGACAATGATGTATGTGTGAGTGCACACAGGTATACAGGTGAGTCTCAGTGTATGATCATGTGTGTCTTCATAGGTGGATCAGAGTGTGTGTGCATGTGTGAATGAGAAAAAGGTGTGGAACTAAGAGAGTTTTTGTTGGGAAAGATTTATTTGTGTAAAGCTAAATGCATAATAGTTTTTGGCTGTCCTTTATCCTTTTATGTGTATGTTGTCAAGCCCTGACTGATTTGGAGAATGCAACATTTTCAATTTACATTGAAAACATCCAAGACCTGCAAAATTTACTCAGAGTATGTTCTTTCATAGTTATGCATACCTAATATAATAATGTCAGTGGTTGATTGCACCAGCCTGTCCATACAGTCATTGTTGTGGCATGTCTTTCAGGTGATAAACAATGCTTGTGCCACACAAGCTATTCTCAGCATTCTCCTCAATTGCTCACATCAGGACTTGACCCTTGGGGAAACTCTGACAAGTTTTAAAGACTTTGCACAGAACTTTGATCCTGCAGTAAGAAGTTATAGCCAGTTTATTTGGTATAGAATTTTTGAGTAACAGTTAATAAATTAGGTCCCATCATGTTTGTAGTTTTCAATAATCAAAATTTCAGTATAATGTGCTAAACAAAGGCAAGAGTTGTGTAATTAAATGTCCAAGTTTTGATATTTATTTGTTAACAGGGTATTCTTTGAGATTTGGGGGCATTATTTATCTGATAGCTCTTAAAGTTGGAGTGTAATTGTCAAGTGTGTATTTTAGGAAGCTTTTTAAAGAAAGTAGATCTACATATGCTTTGTTTCATAGTGCATTTGTACTTGAAGATGACAGAGGCCTACTCTACAAACAGTACAATATTTAGACTTGTACAGATAAAAACATAATATTACTTAGGAACAGTGGCCCATTTTTCAATAGCTTGTGCCAGTATTGCTGTGGCAGGCAGCACATTAAAAACAATCAATCTGTGTTCCAGTTACGCGGTTTGAGTCTTAGCAATTCAGACTTAATCAGACAAGTCCACAACAGTTTTTCTCGGTCAGTGTGTACTTTATTATTCTATATGTGCATTTTTTTATGTCAAGGGCATGATTTTAGTGCTTCCATGTTACTAAGCACAAGAAGTTTCTTTTAGTGCTTCTCACAAAATGCTAGTTCTTCATCTGAAAGGCATAGTTTGTGGTATTTCAAAGGTTTCTTTCTTTCTCTTCCTAGCTCTTGCAAACTGAAGGTGTCTTTATGTCACTCCCTGTTTTTTTATGAAAAGGTGTCATATCTTAATGTGATGTTTCTTTTTGAGTTCAAAGTAAACAATTTTTTTAAAAGAATTTGAAGACTCGTGATGTTTTAAATGTCCTTTGGAGATTTATTTTGTGTGAGACAATTTGAAACATATTTTTTTATCAGCTTAATTTGGGGCAGAGAGAAAGGAGTTTATGTCTCTGTATTCTGCAGACAACAGATGTTTGAGTTTGATGAGAAGCTGGGAAAGAAGGATGATGATGTATTCCATTTTGTTGGCTACATCCCATTTGAAGGTCGTCTGTATGAACTTGATGGGCTGAAAGAAGGACCTGTTGACTTGGGTAAAAATCCTACATTGTTACATACAAGTAAACATCGATGAATATATTTTTATGTAGAATCATGTACATTCCTATTCGATGAGAATTCGTATTTCCAAACTGTGTACTTGTTACAGTGTATTGGCACAGTTGTGTGTGATCTTTAAAATGCTATATCCAAATAACTATCACCAAAATAATTTAGGAGTATTTAGTGTATCAGGTTTTTTTGTGTTTTTTCTTTTGTTTTTGCTTTTTTTTCATGAATATTTCGATGGTAAGTGCCAGTGTTCAGTTTTGGTATTCTAACAGGACCAATATCCACTGATGTAGAGTGGACGGATGTTGTAAGACCCGTCATTGAGAAGCGTATGCAAAAGTAAGTCACTTTAGCTGTCTGGGTTGTCAAGTAAAAATGTGTTTAGAACTGTTTTTTTTTCTCTTGTCAGATGCTGATCATAGAATTCTTTGTTATTTGCAGCCAATTTTCATATGGTGAAACACTTTACTCTTCCATTTTTTTTTTTTTAATTTAAAAAAATGCTTTATTTGTACACACTTGGCTTTTTTGTAGATTAGAGTAATATAGTAGAAGCTATCATTACTGGAGAAGATGTCCTGGGGGTTTTTGGTTTGGCTTTATGGAGATAAATGGTGCAGATACTCTTTTTAATTTTCATAAACAAAATTTGCCAAATGTAGTCACATAGTCAAGAGTATGTGTTCATTTAAGAATGTCAGACACTAAAAGGAGAATTAGACAATTACTAAAATAGTGGCTTTTATAAGTTTGTACATATATTACAGACCAAGATACCCAATCAGACCCTGCATTCAGCAATTTTTTATTGTGGAATTATGAAAACATCACATTTCTATGCGAAAGGTCTTGATTAACCAAACCAAATTGTTAAAAAGATTTTTTTAAACATCTTAATCATAATAAGGAAATTTATGTAGGTATTAGGATATGTAAAATTATTCATGCATAGAAATCAAAGCACTGATCTTTTAATACATAGGAGTAGGTGTCTACTATATTTTACTTTTGTCCTTAACTGTAGGTTGTTAACTTGTTTGTCAGTATAGTCTGAAAATGTTTGCTCATAGCCATAGGATTTATATTGCTGCAGGTACAGTGCAAATGAAATCCACTTCAACCTTATGGCAGTTGTGTCAGACCGCAAAATGTCCTATGAAAAGAGACTTTCAGAACTGCAAAGTCAGCTTGATGTAAGAGTTAACTTAAAGATTAGTCAACATATCCAAAAACCTGTGTCCTTTTTAAAGTCTACTAGAAAGAAATTCTTGCATAAAAATTGTTTGTTCCATCTGTTTTATTTGTTTGTTTCCCTGTCCCACATATGCTGTATCATTCTTGTTCTTAAGCTCTAAGAGTATACTCTTTTACTTTAGGAGTGTGTGTATGTGCTTTAAAAATTTTGAATCATTATTATTTCTCTCTCTTAAATTTTTGCCCTTATTTAATTGGGGGGGGGGGTATATTTATGATGATTTTATTTACATTTTGACTTGGAGAATAACTTATATGTGTAATTGCCATATGTATTCGGAGATTTTGTTCCAGCCATAGATTTGTCACCTACATCTGTACAAAATTTGTCCCCTTTTGCAAATGCTTTGACATGAGAGTTAATCATAGTTTAGTCTACATTAAACTTCAAATGTTAAAATGTCTGTGAAGATAGTAAACTTCCTAAAGTCATCTGAATGATGTATTCCTTTTATGCAAATTGAGGTCTTAATGGTTTCAGCAAGGTGCTATGGATACAGATGACCTTCAGTCAGAAATCAGCAGATTAAGCTACCTTATTCAAGAAGAGGAATGCAAAAGACAGCGATACAAGGTAGAGGTGCTTTCTTCTTCTTGTTTTGCCCTAAGATATTAAAATTTAAGATTGTACTTACAGTGTATTTATAATACTAAATACAAACATCAGTTACCCCACATGCAGAAATCTACAGTTTTGGGTTGTTTTTAATTGTTGGTTTTTTTTTTTCATCATAGCATGATACATTTTCTTCTGAATTTTGTCATAAATATTCCTTTTTCTTGAAGGCTGTTTTTAGATAAAATATCTTTTTGTTTGTGATTAAGATGTAGTTGTGGAAGAATAAAAATTGCAGTAGTATTTATTTATGCCTGTGTTCTGTTTTGATACGTTAATAATGGTTTCAGATAGAAAATATTCGACGAAGACACAATTACCTCCCTTTCATAATGGAGCTGCTGAAGATTCTAGCATCAGAGAAGAAATTGGTCCCATTGATAGAAAAGGTATGTAGTGACATGCTTAAAGAAACTTAGTTTCTTTTAACAGTTAATTTTGCAGCATCTCATCTTTTACCTGCTAATAATTTTGAGAACATCGTTTATGATTAGTATGTTTCTTTAACTGCAGATCTGTACTGTTTTGCAGTGGTTAATGAGAATTTGATTGAAGATATTTCATTTTTTTCCAGGCAAAGGAAATAGCTGCACAGAAAAGGAATGAAAAAGAAAAGGCGAAACAGTGTGTGCCGTCTCAGGTATAAGCCGTTACAGAGATTTTCTTCTCTTAAAAACTTTAAAAGGGTGGTTGTCATCTGATGGAAAGTTGCTACAGAATGAAGTGCATTCATACAGGCTTTGACTGCTTGATCTACTGTTGCATCAAGTCTCTTTATTTCTCACTACTGTTATTTGCTCTTCATGCACCAGCAACTTTTAAATAATTACTTCTAGAATTCTTTCTCTGTAATGAGAAATAGTTTATGCTGTTAAAAATAATTCACAGAATAAAAAGATTTGATGTACTTACTGCGTGTGGATGTGCATATCTGTGTTAATGTGTTCACAAGCATACTCTTTTGTGTGTGCAAGAATGGGTGCATCAGCATTTAAAAGAGAGAGTGTGTATGTTTGTGTGTGCATATATTCATATGTGTGCATGCACATCGGTTCTGGATACAAAAAGTGACACAGAAGAGGCATTAATGCTTTGACACTCACAATATTCTCTTTAAACTATACACCTATTTAACAAAAAAAAGTCCGTAGTTAAAGACCAACACCAGTTTTGTCATCATCATTTTCCTTATCAGCTTCTATTTCTGGTGTTTTTCCGAAGGGTTTATAGATGGTTATACACTACTTCTTACAGCTATTTTATTGCCTTTGTTATTCACCTGTGGTCATTTTAAATAAATTTATGTTCACTTAGAAGTGCATCAAACTTGTGCGTCTTGAATGTTTTTTAAATGTGGATGTGCAAATATGTATGTGTGTGAAGTAGACATGAATTCTAATTTAATGTTCAAATGGTTTAGCTCAAGAATGTATAGTACACTACTGTTTAGTACATACTTTTCAAGTTCCTGGATAAATTGAGCACCTGGTTGTAGGGTTAGATACTGTACACTAAACTAATTTGTTTTCTTAGAAACTGTATGTCTGTTGCAAGAAGAGGAGCTGGTGTCCAAAAGTCATCACACGCCACTTAGTTAGATGAACATGTACAAATTGAAGATGACAAAGTAGGTTATTCCAACAGCCTTGGATATTTATCCCTAATAGGTCTTCATTTTTGGTTTGAAAAGTCATTGTCTGACATGAAACTTGAGGTAGTCGTTAGGTGAAGGGCAGGGGGAAAGGTAAGAAGAGATGTAGATATATGAAGGGAGGTCACTGTGATGGGATGGGGATATGTAACGTGTGAGGCAAGTCTTGCAACCCTGCCAGGTCCACAGTTTCCCAAGTTAGTATTTTCATCATGAGACATTGTCTTGATTGATAATGTAGGTGTCAAACCACAAACCACTTATATATTCACAGTTATATTAATTCTTCTCTTGTTCCTATTTGCCCCCAATGGACCTATGTTTACGGTTTCTGTAGCATTTTATTTTTTTACAGGGTGGGGTTGCTTTCCCCACACCCAACCCTCCTCCTGAATCCGGGCTTGGGACCGGCAGGTTACTCGAGTGGTTTCCAGGTGGAGTTGCCTTATTAACAGCTACCTGGCCAAAATCTAGCTCATTGTGCTTAAACACAAAAATACAAAAGAAAGACAAATGAACTTATTTTTGCACACCCTTTTGAACTTTAATAACAACAAAATAGTAATTCATCTGATGATCATTATATTTATAACTACAAATTTAGTGATGGAAGGGTTTATGGTTGTCTTTCCTTAGCTGAGCATGTTATATTAAAGATAAAAATCAAGTGCCAGACTTTTGAACAGAAAAGAATAAACTTTTTGGTTTATTTTGGAGAACCTAGATGAGCAAGGGGATCCAGGGACTCACTTATGTACATGTATTTTAGAAACGTTTTTGTCTAAAACTAACAGGACAAGTATAAAATGAAAATTTGTTTTCATCATAAAAAGTACTTGTAATACCTTATCCTACATTTGATCAACTACCCAAAATATTTAAGTTTTCTGGTGCAGGAAAGTGGATTTGTATGGTAGGAGCATGATATATGGGACAGGCACAACAGAATTTAGGGGAGTGCCTAAAAATCACCCTTCACAGCAAGAGGATACAATCCAGTGTTAAAATCCATTAAATCAACAGCATACAATATGAAAATTAAATGGTTGTGGGTGTAGAGGATGTACCTCCTAGATGAGCTACGACACACCCATCAGCTTTCTTTGTGAGCAGCTCATAAATCATTGCTCAGAAGGCCTCACTAGCAAAGACAAGCTGGTGAAGGACAAAGCTGCTTTTGCTAAAATATTTCATGTTTCACAGTGAGATTCCCCATATAAAGCTATAATATCAAGTGTAATAATGTTCTCCATGAATGCACAAGATGCATTCCAACATTAAAACACTTTACATCCTTAAATGTAGCCAAATTAACAAAATATGACAACGGTTAGTGTAACAACTAATAAATAATGCCATAGTAACTTTCACTGGGACCTGTAAAATACCTAAAGAGTGAAAAAATAGATATCTTCCTTGCCGTGACCCGGATTCGAACCGGGGTTATCGCGGCCACAACGCGAGGTCCTAACCACTAGACTATCACGGCTCACAGCCATATTGTTTTTCCTATTTTACTTATAGACATTGCTTTTTTCTGTATGTGCAATTATTAATATTTCTATTATTTTTTAATAGAGTTGTCATGTTTGCTCATATTTTTAGCCAAAAAATTAAGTAGTGATAAAAAAATTTTCTACACTGTCGGCGGAAATTACCGAAGATAGCCGATATTCAATGTTTACATTGACAGCGGTCATTCCCAGTATTCTTTTCAGTTCCGGGTTGCAAATAGTTTCAACATGGTCGCCGCCATAGGAAAAGTAACAGACTAACCCGCTTCATAGTTACCGTGGTAACACAAAATCGAAAGCGCAGTAGAACAGTCTTTGTGTTATTTTCAGGTAGATATCTCCGTTGTAAAATCGTTTTAGTTACTTAAAACATATAAAATGTTTTAGCTGTTTTGTTTCTTCAGTTTGAAATACTCGTACATGGTATTTTTCCTCAGTAGCTTTGCATGAAAATGTGTATCATATAATCGTAGAAACTTCAACTGAGTAAGACCTATAACTACTTTTATGTTCTTTACCTTAAAATATTCACCCTCTATCAGTCTTTAGATCTAGCTTTTAAACGTATTTATTAAGAAAGTACTTCTTGTAACCGTGGCATCTTTGGTATCTATACGTTGTTGGGGTGTTTATAATATCTGTAGATTATATAAATGATAGTCGTTAATATTATTATGAATAATAGTGTCATATTTTTCTTACTGTGAGTAGACTTATCAGTGTACAATATGACTGGCATAATAAGCTAGAGGAAACATTTTAGCATTCATAAACATAACCTTACTGAAGATACTTCAATAGTTGATGCTTAGAACCACGTCTTATTTCTGAGATAGCTTGCAGAGAGTTTATTTCATAATCATTTTAAGAACATTAAATGTCTCTGTTCTTATGACACCACACCTTTTATTATATTCTTTAAGATTTAAAAAAAATCTGGAAGAGAGTGGGCTATGGCAGTGTACTTTGACCATCGTCTAGACAGTGCTGGGCCATCTGACATCAATCGAGATTTTGCTTGGAGCCAAGGGACCACTGCCCTGCTTGCAGTGGCGTCAGAAAGTAATGGAGGTGGTGGGACTGTCAACATTTTTAATGAAGAGGTTTGTACATTTTCTTTTTGTTTCCACCCACACTCGATCAACCATCTCTTCCATCCTATCCACACATTTAGGTGGGTTTTTTGGTTGTTTTTTGGTTTGTTCCTAGCCCCTGCCCTTTCTCCTCACCTGTTTGTGCAAATGCAGATTATGATATTTATTTCATTTATATTTGTTTCTATATGCTGTACTTTTATGGCTTTTTTAATCTCACATATGACCATTTCTAAATATACATGGGCTATTGGCCCATCAAACAAAGCAGTTCCTTCCCCTTTATTGTAGCACTACAGTAACAGCATATGCAACCTGTTAAATAATCTGCAAAGGGAAAATAGATTTTTAAAAAAATTTATAAGATGTTTGTCAAATGCAGGGTGAAAAAATTCAGCACAGACCTATTATCAACCAAGCCCAGGTGTGCAACTTAGCATGGCATCTAACACGCAAGATACTGGCAGTTGGATGGCAGACAGGGGAAATCATGATTTGGAATGAAGGCGAGCAGGAGCTGTTTGAAGCCCCTCACTTACACAAGAGGAGATTGCTGTTCTGCACTGGAATGCCAGTGGCACACACCTAGTTTCAGGTGACAAGGTACAGTGAGTTGTTTATTTACAAACTATACATTCAAGCATAAAGTGTGAATTCTAAATAAATAATGCTTGTCACATTCTTTGCTATGCTCCATACATTTTTGCTGAGGTTGAAAGAGTGTTTATTTATGTACAGTCTATTTGCCAATGTCTGGCTTGTATCTTCTATTATTTTCAGGTTCTTAAGATAGATTTCTTGATGTTTTACTTACATGATTAAATCGCACCGATGACACATTTAAGCAATCAGCATTGTGATTGTGATCATCTGTGTCACCTGCTCTGATCAAAACTCAAGCAGTACTAAGTGAACTTATGAATATTAACATGGCAGGGATTTCTGCAGTTTGTGTATGTACCATAGTCCTCAGTTAAATGTTTAACACTTTTGAACATTGCGCCATATTTATTATTTCTAATGGTAAAGAAAGCATTACATTCCCTGTAATATTCTTGTGGCATCTGCAATATTTCTGGAAACTAGACTGTAGAATTGACTGGAAGTCTGTTGGTGCATCCACAGAATGCTGTCACAAGATTTCCTTTTGATGCTCAGGAAACAATAACAACAA
The DNA here is from genome assembly GCF_003073045.1 of Pomacea canaliculata. Classification (NCBI taxonomy): domain Eukaryota; kingdom Metazoa; phylum Mollusca; class Gastropoda; order Architaenioglossa; family Ampullariidae; genus Pomacea; species Pomacea canaliculata. The sequence continues at coordinate 24,397,451 of NC_037590.1, read as the reverse complement.
TTTATTAGACGACCGTATCAAAAGAGAATTTCTTTCATTCTCTGTCTTAAGTGCAGACTTAAGTGTGTCTCTCTGAATCTTCTTTCTTTGCTTCAGTCTGGCTTGCTTTTGGTGTGGCGAACAAATATCCGAGGCAATTTGGGTCCTGAACCAGCACAGCACCATCTGCAGGAGCCGCTGGCTGTACTTGTCTTCAGACCTTCTCCTCCTCAAGACCCAGCATTGTGAGAGAGTGCTTTGGTGTTTCATGATTTGGTGCCATTGACCTTCCCATTCTCATCAGCTTGATGCTAATTTAGTCTGTGTTTCATCTTTCTAATACTTTGCTTCTCTTCACCCCTTCCCTTTTTCTTGGGGATAATACAGGAAGATATCCTGGGAAATATGCAAATATGCCTGCACAAATGAAAAAAACATCAGGTTTCTCCCACATTTGGCCATTTATTTATTTTGCAGATTTAGAACTTTCAGCAAGCAAGTGTCTGTTTTATTTTTAAAACTTGATTTCTAGAGACATAGCTAGTCTGGCACGGGCTGCTGTCAGTGGAGATGAAAGTGCTTTGGACATGTTCAACTGGAAGCGAAGCAGTAAGGGGACAAAAGTGTCAACATCTTTTGCTAACCAGGAATCACTGTCTTTCTTTGTTGGAGGCAGCACAGGTGAGAGACTGTTTATTGACTTTACTGTGCATTAATAAAAATTAAATATAGTAAATATACTTAAAAGATTGTATATTTACTATTTTATCTTAAAGCTAATCATAAATCAATATCTTCTTGTAAAAGTTCATCATAATTATTAATTTTTTTACCCTAGTGTGTCATTAGTACCATAGGAGTAGGGTCTAGCAGCTTGATCATAAATTGCTTGTCACCACGAAATCTAGAACTGTATTACAAGGGCTCACATCTCATGTCAGACATGATTTCTCTCTGGACGTGGATTCTTTTTTACATTCCTGGCCACTAAGAGTGGCATTGGGTGCTTAGATCTTCTTTCCCTCTTTCCCTTCCCTTAACAAGTTGAAGTCATGAACCTGAAACACAGTCCCTCTCCAGATATTGTAACCACCACAGTCATTTTGCACATGGCCATAGATATTAAGAGCATGAAATATTATGTAAATGAGAGTCACACATTGTAAAGAGACGTCGAAAGATTTTCCTTTTACGATCTGATAGTCAAAATTTTTTTTAATTTAAAGAGGCCTTCTGCTCAGAAAACAATGCTTAGATTTCCCCATGTGCATCTTATAAACTCTTATTGTGTTCATGCAAACTCTTTATCATGAGAGACTTTGATATGCATGTTTGCGCTAGTCCCAAAAGTTGTTTATCTCATGGTGCAGGTGGAGTCTATTATGTGAATGAAAGTGCACATTGCACACAGTGCTTTGGCCTGGACTACTCCATTATTAAGTTGCTGTACTATGAGGAAAAAAACATACTTGTGACAGTGACAGAAAATCTTCTTCTCACACAGCACACTGTCTTGCCTGAGGGTGAGACAAAAGAAATTCTTAAGGTAAGTTTTTCTAGAGTATTTGTGGATATTGTGAAGTTCTAACTTGGAAACAGGACTGCTATGTTTAATCTTGAGTAATGAATAATTGAGCACAAATCACAGAAAGGGCTATTTTATCCAAGAACTTTTGTGGAGTTGTTCATGATGTTAATACATACTATATTTACTGTTTAAAACTCATGGTTGATAAACACCACTGTCATGGACTGTAAAGGTCAAAATGAGTGGACGCACAGAAGAGCCATCCATTGGTTGGGCAGGAAAAGGAATACTAGCCACAGCAACTGGTGAACAGCTCATTAGGTCAGTAACTTTATGACTGAGTGAACCTTTTCAAACTTGTTATGTTTACTTACAGGAAATTAAAGAAATTAGTTCCTGGCTAGGACTGTATCTTTTCTGTTTGTTTTGTTATTTTGTTTTTTATCCCTCTGGGGTAAATAAACTGTTTGTTATCTTCTCTATTTTGCTCTGACAGCCTGAATGGTTTTAACCCTTCATAATTCTTAAAATCCTTTTTACATTTGCAGTTTTGCTGTTATGTTTCAACATTTACTTTTCTTCTCTTTGATATGCTATTTGTGTGGACTGGTCATTTGCTTATATGATTTCTTATTGAATTGTTATTTTGGCACACAAAAACTTCAAAGACAGCAGTGTTCCTATACTCATTAATATTTGTTTACATGTTTTCGTGTTTTTGCTTGCAGGATGTGGGACTTTGAGCAAAATGACAACTATGTTCTAAATCTTGATGGCCATAGCAGCTATGACGCTAGCGAGACTCTTCTGTGTGTTAGCTATAATCCTGAGAAAGGTTTGTAGGCAACTAGGCATTGCTCAATTTATTTTTTATTTTAGTTGAAATTTAGTTAACAGAATGTGTACCATCTTCATTTCATTTATTTTTGTCTTAGGCTAATTTTAATTCTAGTCTGACATTACACAATCTTCGATGAAGGTGCAGTTCCTATGGTCTGGTGGCTATTAAGGAAGATGAACTGTTGGTGGTTTCTTATGTCAAGAGCATAGCAAGTGGAAGGCAGAACCTATCCTTCTTGGTGTCCCTCACGTTTAACTTATTTCCAAAATATTTTCCTTTCAGTATTCTGGAATATAAATAAAAGGCTTTCAGTTTAATTAGGTGAAAAAGACAGTAATAAACCTGTTTAATTTACTGAACTGTTTGAACCTGTTGACTCAAGCAAAACTAGAAGTTTTATTTCTAAATAATTCAGTGACTAGCATTGGAACTTGCAGGTATCCTTGCCAGTGGCACAAATATGGGTAATATTGCACTGTGGAAGTTCATGTCGCCTGCAAGGGGACATAAAGCTGAAGGAGCGGAACAGTGGATTCTTATGGCACCGGCAACTGTCGAGGGCCCTGTGAGGCAAATAGAGGTAAAGATGCTGTTGTATACAGGTACCTAACTGTTTGCATACAGATACCTAACTGCCTGCTTGTGTTGGTGGATGTGAGGTGATAGAGAAAGAGCATTTAGGTTTCTCAGATATTTTCCCATTCGTGGATTATTCCAGCTGTGCACTTTATTTGCTTAACTACATTATAACAAAAGGAAGTTTTTTTGCTTTGGCAGTGGTGCACGCATAAGGGTCTGATGGCAGTGAACACCATCGCTAATGTCTTCATCCTCAGTGAGCATGTCATGAGTGCGAGTTTTCACTCTCAAACTGCTGTTGTGCAGTATGCTCCCAGCTCATTATCCATTGAGTTATTTCAGTCTGGTAGTTACCATGATCTCAAGACAGATGTCCAAGTCAAGGGTGTCTACACTACTAAGGTGAGATGCAATACTTTATGCCCTTTTTTCTAGAAATCTGCGTGACATGGAAATTGGTTAATAGATTTTTCATCTAGCTGCCATCTAATGAAATATGTCTAATAATACAGCTATAGCTTCTTAGTAAGATTAACTGGTCAGTGAAGCAATCAAACAGGTTTATTAATGCACATCCGTCCATTCTAGCTAATGAAATACGCAAGTATGTACAGTTAAGTAGGAGCCATATCCAGCAGATCTGAAGAATATATTACAGAGTACCAGTTTCAGCTCATGCATTTTATTTTCAGGATGCCCTGGCTGTGTGGAATGGCAGAAGAGTCATAGTGTATGAGTATACTGCTCTTAAGATCATGGGTAATTATCACTTTTATGCTGGGTGTTTCAAAGTATTTTTATAAATATAATAAAGTTTCTTTTGTTTCCTCATAAAGTTGGCTGATTTACTATTTGTTGATAGGCATCATACTGTCTTCCTCGACATATTGAAAAAAAAGGTATTAAAAATTTAATACAGTCTGTAAAAATTGAGAGAAGAGGGCAAAAATGCCAGATAAATAGTAAACCAGTTTTTTTTTTCCCTTCAACAGGTTCCTTCCTCACAGAAGCCACAGTTATAGCCATTTATGAACAAAATATATACACTATTGAGCAAAACAAAGTTCAGGTCCGAACATTTCAGGTATGGCTAGCTGACTTTTTGTTTATTATCATTTTATTGTAGTTGTAGTTTAGTTGCTGCAGCTGAAATGAAATCATTTTAATGCAGTTAAGCATTGAAAAAGAACAACAGTTTTGTAGTCACACAAGCATTTTGCATTTTTGACTTCACCTGCATCTTGTACCAGCATTCACTCATTTTGTTGATTCTTTTATGCTTTTTCACTTTCCTGCACACAGTTTATTTTTAAAAAATTAAGCTGTAAATTTTCTGTTGCATAGGGAACAGTAAAACAGCTGTTGACATTTGCTGAGACAGAAGGTCACCCTGTTAGTCTTGATATTTGTGGCCAGTATATGGTTGTGGCCACCAATGTTGGAATTATCCGTATATATGATCTATCACGTCGAGAAGCCAAAGCTCATGCAACTCCTAAGAACATGGCAGATGTTATTCCTGCATTTGGAACTGTTATTAGTGCCAAGGTTAACTGCAATGGCAGTCGCATCAGCATGCTTGTTAAGTGTGTAAGTGTTTTCTTTGTATCTTTCTTTCTTCAGGGACGCATTGTATGCATATTTAAATATTTTACTTAGGAGAGTTGTTTTGTTTTTTTATCTGTAAGCTGTCTAACTATCATTCTGTCTCATTGAATAAAAAATTTTTTCATGTTATGTTAGCATCATTAATAGGTCAAGCTTTTAGACATTCTTATTTAGTTTTGTGATGAAAGCCTACATGAAGAAAACTTTTTCATCTTTTTCTCTTATTTCTCACCCTCTTTACATAGTGGTGCAGTGGGGTTGGTGTTAGTGAATGATTGAAAGAGAGTCATTGTTCAAAAAGCTTTTATAATTGCAGTGATTGTTATATTTTTCCACAAAATGTACAGTCTTTTAATAAGGCTTTTCTTTGTCATTGCTAATCTGTTGTGAGGCATGCTGATGATTTGTTCACTTTCTCTTCCTTAACAGGGGGATGGAACAGACAGTGCCAAATTGTGGATCTGGGATATTGAGCTTGACACTGTGCAGTACTTCAACTTTTTGAGTGGGCGTGGAGAGCAGGATGACTTTCCTTCACAGTCTACAGCAGAGGGAGAAGAGGACAAGGATACAAATGATGCTGAGAGGTGAGTTTGTGACTGAATGTTTATCAGATTACTAATGATGGTAAGATAACTTTCTCACTTCAGTATACCATTTATTAACTCCAGATGTTAGAAATGTTTTTATGTGATTAGTGATAAGTATCCTCCTCATCACCAACTTGTGTTTATTAAAAAATTTCATCTTTTTTTTGTTTTAAGTTTTAGTTATAAAATAAAATTGTGTTTTATTTCTGAGCAATATTTGTTCATTTATTTTTCTTAACTCTTGAGACTTTTTTTCCATCAGAAGCATATCAAACTGTTTTGTGACCAAAGCTAATCAAACATCATAATCAGATATTCCTCCAATGCACTCTGCTTCCAAATTTAGGTCATAGGTCATACAGTAAATGGTGAGGATGAAGCTGATTATTTTCAGGGGAAAGAATCAAGCAGCTAGGGACATAGCAGGCCGATTTCCTATCTCTCACCACTGGGACCCAGAGGAGCCCAAGCTGCTGGTGTGTGAAGCCAAATGTCTGCCTCATCAGTCATGTCAGGATGATAAGGATTTGAAGAAAAAACCATCGCTGACAAAGACAATGGATGAGGGCCCGGTGAGTCAACATAAGTCAACAACACAGACATCGAGATTGTACATAGATATGTTTCCTTGTCAAGGCTTCTGCCGATGGGAGAGTGGGAACATGTTAATCTGTTGTTTGCAATCACACATATGGTACACAAAATTGCAACAAGGACCCGTCTGTCATCTTGCTACCCTAGTGGTGCTTCCATAGAAGTTTGGATGTTTCTGTTATTCAGGTTCGAAACAGTCAACAATCACAGCAACCATATCTTTGCTGTTTTCTTTGAAACACTGACAGTTTCAGAGGTTTTCTGACAGCCACTTTAACACAACGAAAAGACAACCAAGCCATAGCACTCTAGTAGTTTATTGTTATGTCTTTGTTTGTAGAGGGTAGAGGTCAAACTGCTCCCAGGACTCTCCCTGGTGTACAGAGTTATGTAAAGGGTTGGGGTCAAACAGCTCCCAGGACTGTCCCTTTCTCACGCCCTCTGCATGCGTAATAGCCAGCCTTAAACTGTCCATCCGTGGCTACTGGCTACTGGGCCTATTGTTACACTAGAATTTACAAAGTTGCCTAAGCCACTTGGGGAGACCATGACCAGACAGGGCGGGGTCGGTGTGTCCACTGGCGTCACAGGGATGCTGGGAAAAGTCGGGACGAGACCATGGGAAAAGGGGGTGGATGATTCTGGAGCGTTCCACAGGGAGAGAATAAGTAGAGTAGCTTTAGAGTTAAGAGAGGCTTTTGATTTTGGAAGTGAGAGTGGAGAGACGGCAGGCCAGCTGCCGAGTGAGACTCTGAATAACATCTAGGGTTATGCGGCAATTTCCATCTTTCTTGTATTATTGTACAACTAGCCCACCCCTATGTAGCCATCAGGGACTGATGTGTTGGTTACACATTGTACCATTCTAAATACAAGGTTTATTAATAACAAAGAAGTAAGAAGTCCTGTATAGGATTTAGATTCATCTTTAGCATACATTTATCTTTCATAAATGGAAAGATATCATATTATGTCTGCTCTCATGCATGATTTCATCTCATATTTGTCCAGTCAAATCTGTCTGAACATCCTGACTATCTAAACATGGAATAACTTTGTCCTGTCAAGTCTTTCTAAATATACTTATTATCTAAACAGGAATTATCTTTGCTCCTGTATTTAATGTCTTTACACTTTCTTTGCATTCACTTGACTATCTAACATTAATTTCACATATGTTTCCTTCTTGCTTTGTTTCATTGCTGCTTAGGTTTTTCTTGCTGGCAGCATGTTTTATAGGGACATTTATAGGTATTACCTAATTTACCTTGGGTACCAGTCTTTAGAAATCTTGGTATCTGAGCTAGCATTTGATCCTTCATGAAGATGAAAAGTGGGAAATCATGAAGAGCATTTTGGAAATAAACATGGACAGGTTTTCTTGGACAACACAACAACACAATTTACAAATTACATCTTTATTGGTCTGATCCTTTTACAACAAGACCAGCATAGACACAAAATAGATGACTGATAAGGACAGAGAGGATATAGGACTTCTCATGATCTTGCTGTGTGTAGAGCTTATCTGTCATACTGGGCATTCATGATGCTACATCTGTTTGTGAAACTGCAAGCTGCAAACAAAGCAATAAAGGCAGCAAAGGACTTTCAAAAAGCCAAACATTGCCTATTTGCCACTATTTTTGATGTTAAGAATAAGTTTGAACACAAAATATTATTTGTGACATTGCAAAATTACAGTTTATTTCCATTATTGCACAACATGACAGCAGCTATATTTTGAATTTTCAGTCTTTTTATGATGGAAGAACTTTTTTGGATTGTTCTGCAGGTGGAGACAATGGTTGTGTCTCTTTTTTGTACTTCTGAGAATGGGGTGCTAATTCAAGACAGTTTTCCAATGTCACCACAGTACAACACACTATTGGGCATTGAGGTTCCATATCTTACTTTGTCAAAAAGGTCAGTAAATGTGATAGCTTACAAACAATTGAAAACTGCTTTTTTTTAAGTCAGTTGGCTTTGAGCAGACCATTAATGTGACATACATTTTTGTCTACTTTCCAGTTCTTGTTCATAAATGTCTGGTCTGACTGAGTTGAATTAGATTTGATCAAACTTAGCTCATTGTTTAGGCAACATTTTGAATTTTTAAAAGTCGTGTTTCCTTTTTATCCCCCTTATGATTAAGATGTTGATACAAATTAATGTTATAGTAAAAAAAATGTGAGTTTGTTACTTGTGTCTTGTCATAAATACCAGACAGAAAACAAGTCGTCTGATGATGATGGTGGTGATACTTCCAACAACCAGTTTGTTAACCCAGAGACAGGAGCAGTCACTTACCACAAGCTTGTTGCTCGTAAAATTATGCGTGACTTTGTTGGACTGGAATCAAGTGACCGTGTCACCCGAGATGCAATGATGAATTTCAGTTTCCATCTTACAACAGGCAACATGGATGAGGCTTTTAAATCCATCAAACTGATCAAAAGGTTGGCTTCTATTGATTTAACTTTTAGGCCCTGCAAGATTCTTGTAGGCCTTCTGAGTATGCATGTTCAGTAAAGAAAAAGTGATGAAATGACAGAGGACATGCAGAACTGCCAAAAATTAGGCCGTTGTTACCAAAATGCATTGTATACATCCTGTGCAGTTTAGACTTAAATGGTTTGCACACCAAAAATTAATCTCAGAATTTGGTGCAACCTTCTATAGATGGAAGGAATTCTACTTCATGTCAGAATTCAGCTAAGCCAAATAAAGGTTCTGTGACATCTTTTCAAACTTTACAGTTCATTTTACAAATGGTAAGAACCTCCAGTTTGTTATGACTTATGACTGTTAATTTAAATTAAGGCATAATAAAATTCACTTTGGGTCAACTTTTGCCTGCTATCAGTTTTGAGACAGACATAGTCAGGTTTTCTTTTAATGTGATATAAGTTCAGTTCTGATCCATTTACATATTGCCTTTTATTTATGTTTTTTTTTTAAAGATTATGCATTTGAAGTGGGTAGTCCTATGAACAATGCACTCCACCTTGGAACTCTTGTAAGAAACAAAAAACATCTGATAACAAGACAAAACTATAAGTGTAGATTTTGTTAACAGAAATCTCTCACATTGCATTCATGGTCACCCGTTCTCAGTCATTTCATGTCATCTTTTGAGTCAAGGGAAAAGGAAGGAAAACCAGATTCTTGGAGTCCATTGTCCATAGGACAATTAATACTTGTTCTCCAACAATTTTGATAACGTTTGGATTTTTCACTTTTTTGTATTATGTGAGGTGGTAAGAGCTTTGTTTTTGATGATTCAGAACTATTTCTGTGCAGTGGCTAGGTCTAGTTAAAAGTTAAAACTGTGATATCACAGTATGCCTGATAAACGATTCCTGCCACCTCATTGCCTGACGCATTTACAACATAATTATATAAATATATCCATGTGCTTTCCTGCCTCTTTCTGTGTATGGTGATGTTTGTAGGTATTTATTTCGAGACTGAAATGGAGAATATTCATCCGGATTTGGGGAAATACTGAGCCTTACCCAGTCATTAGAAAAACAAATTTCACCCCGCTAGTTCGTTAACTCATTAGACACTAGTGGTTTACTGTCATTCTGACTGCTATTATTGTGGAGTGACCAAATAATGGCAGTAGTCACACAGTGTGTTAAATCCTGGTCAATATTGGGCATTAGTGCCATGTAGCAATTTTTAATTTAAAAGTTAATGTCCAGTATTGATACTCATTGAGATATATCTTTAAGATATATTGATCTTCCTAAAACCAGGGATTTGAAAATAATTTGGTATTAACAAAATCAGGATGCTACTCTGTGTCTAGACCAGAGATTCAGTTAATTTTTGGAACAGGGATGATTAAAGATGTTACAGAGTGGCAAAGTCTGGATGAGGTATAGTTATTATGGTTTTTTTGGGTTTTTTTTTTCATCAGTAGCTCTTTCAAGATGAACCAGAATGTTTAGGTACAATTTCTTAAGCAAACAGCGGATAAAACTTCAGATATGAAATGCTTAACTTTTACAGTGAATCTGTCTGGGAGAATATGGCAAAAATGTGTGTTAAGAGTCGTCGACTTGATGTGGCAAGCGTCTGTCTTGGCAACATGGGTCATGCACGAGGAGCCAAGGCACTTCGAGAGGCAATGAAAGAGCCTGAACTGGATGCCAGAGTTGCAGTTCTGGCCATTCAACTTGGACTTTATGCAAGTCATTTCTTGCCAAGCTGATATAGTCTTGTTTTTGATTTTAAACCTGAGATCTTCACTAGCAAGAAGCCATTTGTGGTCATGTTCAACTTCTTCCTAATGTTGAAGATTTTTTTTTTTATTTAGTTTGTTAAATATGCCTGAGATAATTATTCCTCTTGTTGGTTGCTTGATTAGCTTAAGATAAGGCTGCAGCTATGACACTTCTTTCAGAAGAGTAGGCTCTCCTGTTGTAGGAAATTGCAGTCATATCATAGTTTTTGTTAGTTCAGCTTATAAATGTATCATAGGAGATGGATCTGGTTGATAGTTTCTAAACTGTTAAAACAAATATGAAGAGTAATGCAGGGTCTTATTTATCATATGCAGGAAGATGCAGAACGGCTGCTAAAAAACTGCAAGCGCTATGACCTTTTGAATGAGTTCTACCAGGATCAAGGCCAGTGGGGAAAGGTAAGAAGGAGTTGACATGATTAGTTTCCTGTGTCATTTTTGTTGGTCAACAGTCACTTTTTTTATATTAAAGAGTTATACCAAATATATCATGAAAAATTTACATCTTCTAAAACAGAAGAATGCTGAAACAAAGCAGCAATATCTATTTGGCTGTTTGAACAAAAAATAATGGAGACATGACACATTTTCCCTGTTATTCTTATGAATTATTTGCAACACAAACGTGGCTTTGTTTAGTTTCCTGAAAATTACATGGAATAATAAATGAACTGTTTGGAGTTCTTGTTGCATTTCCTTGTAAGTTTTAGTACATTTGTTTGCTAGTATTGTCTGTTGTGTTTCTGGTGGATCTACCTAATATATCAGGACGTCTTGTTTATGTTTGTCATATTCAGGCTTTAGAAACAGCAGAGATGTATGACCGTATTCACTTGCGCACCACCTACTACAACTATGCACGCCATCTGGAGGATCATGGAAACACTATTGGAGCCATTCCAAAGTGAGAGAGGGATCAGGTTTATTTGCAGTAGTCATAATATCAACCTAAATCGGAGTTAAGATGGATTGACTATTTAATATTAAATTTCTTTTTAACTAATGTGTTATGATAATTTATGTCAGATGGTACCATTTATAGTTTTAACAAAATACAAACACTATAAACACATGTTTATTTTTTATTAATTTCTTGTCATTTGAAGTCCATGTTGAATGTTAACTCAGAAAGACTTATTCAAAGAAAATTTTTAGGATCTCATGAACACTTTATTGAACCTAAAACCAAATATTTCAGAAAGAACATTTGCTGTGACTTGAATATTAGGTTGACTTTAACAGAAGATGGAAACACTACAGAAAATGTAGAAGTTTTATGACAGTTGAGCAGTTCTAAATCTAACACTGTGGCATTTTTTTAATTTGAGAAAATAAATTTTATCCTGCTTAGCTACTTGGCTTATATGTCAGATTTTTGTCTCTGTGTGCCTAATAGCTACGAAAAGTCTGAGACTCACAGGTTTGAAGTGCCACGCATGTTGGTGGATGACTCTGATCAGCTTGAACAGTACATCAGTAAAAGCAAAGACAAGTGAGGAAACTATTAGTCCACTAAGGTTTTTCTTGTATAAAGTAAAGCTGCAATAGAGCAAGGCATCAAAATATCATGATATTGTCATGGTAATAATATGAACCACCTTTGTGGCCTTTGAATCATGGATGTAGTTTGCATTAGTGATTGTGATGGCTGTAGAGAAGGGAAAGCACAATAGTAGTATATGTTTCTAGGAAACTGCGACAGTGGTGGGCACAGTTTATGGAGAGCACAGGAGACATGGACACAGCCATTCAGTATTATGAGACTGCCCAGGACTACTTCTCTCTAGTTCGTGTATACTGCTACTGTGGTAACATGGAGAAGGTGAACTGTGTTTTTTTTTAAGTTAAGCAGCATATCTCACATTATTTATTTATTATTCTTTTTAATTAGAAACAGTTTGTCTTTATTAATCTGTTATATTTTCATTGATCATTCCCCATGCTTTCTGGTGAGACCATTATCATGAAAATTTATTATCCTACTGGATGTTGTTTCATGTGGTATCTTCAGCACTCTCTTAATCCCAAAGCATTTTGTAGAGCTGAATGGTTATTTGCTACTCAAAAGAATATGTTTTATTAAATAGGTGAACTTCTGTTAGCCTTGTTTGTTTTTGTTTTGGTGAAGAGGGCTTTACTATTCACTTTGAATATTCAGGAACAGAACATGACAGTTTATGTTATTAAATTTTGTGGGATGTAAAAGAGTATTGATTTAAGATTAGAAGCTACTCAGAACCAGTCAGTAGTGTTTTTGAAGTTGAGCTTATATGAGTCATTCACCTTAAAATATTAAACAATTCATTTTTACTTGTTTATCACAGGTGCATCCACTGTATGATTTATGAGTTAAATTCATGTTTTATGTGTGCAGGCATCTAAAGTGTGCAATGACACAGGTGACAAAGCAGCTTGTTACTATTTGGCTCGTCAGTATGAAAACCAAGATCAGATAAAAGAGGCAATACATTTCTTCACAAGAGCACAGGCTTATGGCAGTGCCATCAGACTGTGCAAGGTATTGTGACTGCTTGATTTTTGTACCTTGCTATAATTTTTAATTTGGATTGGTGAGGTGTCTGGCATTATAGCGCAGAACTTTCTGCATCTTTCTGTCATCGGTTTCATAAATTCCTGAACTGATGATATAGTGAACTGCAGGAATGTGAAAATTGTTATTTTCAATCACTATCATGTGCATAATGAATCATGCTAGAACACCGTGGTCCATTTGTCTCTAGAACAAGTAGTTGTTTTTGTTATCAACAGAAGAACTTCATAGCCTACAGTTGCAAAATTTACCATCTTATTAACTTTGAAAGTCTTTTAAAAAAATGCTTTGTCTGGACTAAGCTTGCAAGAACATTGAATTAAATTAAGAAATAGTGTGGAGGTTATCTTCTTGTTATAATTATCTCAGGAAAACAACTTTGAAGATCAGCTAATAAACTTGGCTCTTATGGGACGACCAGAGGACATGATGGAGGCAGCGCGGTATTTTGAACAGCGCCCTAACACAGTGGACAAAGCAGTTATGTTGTATCATAAAGTATGTATGCTCCTGCAGGCAGCTAGGAGTTGGTATTAGTAAGTTAATGTGCTCATGTAGGCAGCTAGGAGTGTATGGGCTCTGGACTCATTCTCACAATTTTACAATTACCATGCAGGTAACTTGATAGTAAGTGAACTGGATAGTAAGATGGTTGATTCAACTGTATCTTATAATTGCTGATTTCATTATTGCTTTGGTTACAATATATCCTTGATACCATGGGTAAGTTTTTGGCAGAAGAAGATTGATAGATGTTTTCTGGTAAGCCAGATACATGGTAACTTTTAAGAAGTGAGTATTCATGTTTTCACATGTATTTATCATTTATACTTCATCTGGTATAAAAGCTTTATTGTTTTGTGCAAACAGGCAGGTAATTTTTCCAAAGCATTGGACCTGGCTTTTACAGCAAAGCAGTTTGGAGCATTGCAGATGATCTCCAGTGATCTTGATGAGCGTGCTGATCCGGAACTCCTTCAGAGATGTGCAAACTTCTTTCTAGACAATGGCCAGTATGACAAGGCAGTGGACCTCCTAGCTATGGGCAAAAAGGTGGTTTCTTTTATGTTTATTTTGCTTTCAAATTGTTTTCCTGCAGTAAATATGTTGGTTTACTCACAAAGCCATTAAAACCCATGTCTTAAAAGCAAACCATCAATAACTGAAGGCTAACAGATAACATAATAACAGAAAGACCATTGCAACACACAACTACTGGACTTATCCACTGAGCCTCACACTTTGTAGCCAGCCACTCTAAAGGGGAGCAGACTTATTACCCTCATCCATGGTAGCTTTCCCTTCTTGTTGCAACTAGGGCATGTCTTGTTGCCGTGGCTTTACTTCAAGGTTGAGAGTTTTTAACTTTGTGGATTGCCTTTTGGTTTCCAGTACTGGGAAGCAGTAAAGATCTGCATGGACCAACATGTGGAGATCACGGAGGACCTAGCTGAGAAGCTGACTCCAGGCAGACAGGATGGGGCAGGGGAGGGGGATGACATGGAACGGCTGAAGCTGCTGGAGGCTGTTGCAGAGGTGTGCATGCTGCAGGGCCAGTACCACCTGGCCACCAAGAAGTTCACGCAAGCAGGCAATAAGGTCAAGGTGAGTGCTAGTCCATGTCATGACTGCTAGCTTGGGAGCATGTCATGGCCAGTCCTAGAGATTATTACTTATAGTAAAGTAGAAGTAGAAACAAACCACACCTATGATGCAAATGCAAAGCAGACTTCATGAGGGCAATTGTTCAGTGGCATTAAATGCAACAGATTGTACCCCAAAATTCTGTTTGCTTCATCTGGGTATAGTTAGAAAATAGAACATGTCACTATTCTTAAATAAAGTAAAATTATTTTTTATTACAGACATTAGTTTTAATTACCATGAAATCTAGAATGACATTGTGTCTGCAGGCAATGAAAGCCCTCCTGAAATCTGGAGACACAGAGAAGATTGTGTTCTTTGCTGGAGTCTCCCGACAGAAGGAGATTTATGTCATGGCCGCCAACTACCTGCAGTCTGTGGACTGGCGAAAAGACCCAGAGATCATGAAGAATATTATAGCTTTTTACACTAAAGGGAGAGCACTGGACTCTCTGGCCTCTTTTTATGAAGCCTGTGCACAGGTTTGGCATTATTTGGTGTTAACAGATCATAGATTTTTGCTGTCAAGACATTGGAATTAAAAGAAATGATAAAATATTCTTGTTGGAAATAGTCTAATATTATTACCATTATCAGCAAGAACTTTTCCTGTGCTGCTCCTCATCTGTTCAAGAAAGACTCACCAGCTTCTTTTCACAACTTTGTTTCTTGCTCATTGTGCTAGAGCATTTCTTCATGGTGTTTGATTACCAACACTTCATGCGGGTGTTACTTTTACTTTGTTTAAATTTGTTTTCTTGGTGAAGGATAATGATCCTAACTTTGGCTGGGGTATTGCACTCAGCAATCTTTTAATTAGTATTATTGTTATTGGTAGTATGTTATTATTCCTTTTGTCTGTTTAAATATGGGCTTTGGATTTACCCAGTAACGATGACATCTAAAACAAGACTTAATATTGTTTCTAACAACGACTTTAATTGGGTTATTTTTCTGTGGGACCTTTATTATCACAGGTTGAAATTGATGAGTACCAGAATTACGACAAAGCACTTGGGGCTCTTGGGGAAGCATACAAGTGCCTGAGTAAAGCCCAGGGTGAGGAAGGAGTGAAAGAAGATCAACTTGGCCAGCTCAAACATAAGATGACGCTCATCAAAAGATTTGTATCTGCACGAAGGTATGTACGCATTCACAATAAAAGTTGCAAAAGTATTTGCTATGAATTTTTAATAGTAAGATATTTATATGTTATTTACATTTTTTTCATTATTTTTGTGTAGCATGAAGTGTAAAAGTCTTTCCTGATATTTTTTTCAGACTGTATGATGAAAATGCAGAGGAGGCGGCCAAGCAGTGTCAAGTACTTCTGGAAGAAGCTGATGTGGACACTGCTGTTCGTATCGGTGACGTTTATGGCTTCTTGATTGAGCATTATGCCCGCAAGGAGCGTTGGAAGGCTGTGAGTTTTTAGCATAGTTCTTTAATCACTTTGGTTAATGGTATATTGATGATAAATGATAAATGGTGGTGTTATGTTAATGATATCAAATGCTATTGATGAAGGAAGAGTAGAACAGCATGCTTGAAATGTGCACATCATGTATGTTTAAGATGAATTGCACATATGATATTTGTTGCAGAAGAGTCATTTGTATAGTAGACAAGATACTGCATATGTGTTGTTGTTTATTCATATAATAGACAGTTGTTCACTTTGTGCTGTAAGTGTTTAGCTAATGTACTGTATGCTGACTGATGGCAGGCCTATGCTAGTCTGGAGGAGATGTGTGGCAAGATGCCAAGCTCTCAGCTGGCATACTATGTGAACATGAAGACCATCAAAGCTATACACCAGGCACTGAACATCCCAATGAAGAACTATGGCTCAAGCAATCGCATTAATGGCTTCAGCCGTGAGGGAGAAGATGAAGAAGAAGGTGGCTTTGTCGAAGAAGAGGTGATAGATGATGTATATTCTGCAGGTGACAATGTTTGACAAATAAGGAGGTGAGTTTCTCAGGATACAGCTTTCTAGGAAAGAGGCCGGTGCTTACAGAGATGACACTCATATGGAAGAGAAGTTCGATTTCCAGGATATCTGCCAGTCATTTGGCTATGGATTGTATGTATTCCGCTATGCACTTTTCCCCATGAGAGCAGGAATCTCATCTGATCTAATAGATCTGATCCCTTGTTCTGCCATGGAGAGAAAAGTTATTTTGGGAGTTGCCTTACTTTCTTTATAGAAAATTGGTTACAGATTATTAAAATGAGTATAACAATTATACTTGTTCGTGGGGAAAAAAGAGATCAGCTTCTGTTATATGTATCATTTACAGTTTGATGAAGTCAAAGTGTTGGAAAGTAGTTTATTTGATCTTTTGGGTATTATGCTATATGCTTCATAAAATATATTACAATGCAAACATTCTTTTGTGCTTGTACAATTGTTGAAATGATAAAAATATTTAGGGAGGATGACAATTGTATGTAGCCCTACATTAGAAAGCAGCTAACAGAACAGAATCAGCATATCTATCTTTATAATAGCATCACAAGGGCAAAACTAAAAGTGATTATTATATTTATGGCAGATATTGTGCAAGAGAATGAAATTTATTTAGGTCATGGTGGTTTGCTTTAAAACTAGAGCAAGCAGAGAAAATGCTAGAAGACGTGTGCTTAAATTTAGTGGGTAATCTTACAGTGGTAGGGGTTTTTTTTTCCCTCTTTATGAAGCAGATAAATGTATATGATGTTCAGTTATAAGTGTTCTCATGCGAACATATCACAGACACATAAGGACTTGAGCCTTCTCATGCTGGTCGTACAAACACATCAGTGACATATTAATGTTTATATTTTTACTGAGTTTGTAATCTGTTGGAATTCTTCAAAACTTTGACTGAATGTCCATTTGTCCAATGTTTCTGATGTATGCTGTTTTTAGAATGATACATTCATGTGCTGGATACCTGCAACTGCCCGTCCAGTTCTAAGTTTGTCTACATCCCTGGTGTTTTAAATTATCCGTTCCAGTCATTGGATTTTCACCCTGTGTTAAAGATATCAAAGAAAACTAATTTTTCAAGTATGCTTGTGCAGATGTAAGCATGTTTTTAATACACATTCTGGTTACATGCACATCTTCAGAGTGCTTTTTATTTTCTAATAAAGGGTATCATGGGGATCTTTTAGTTTTCTTTAACAGACTGAACATTTTGTACCTAGGGGGTGTGTGTGGGAGGGCATGCATGCATTTGTGTGTACACACAAGTATTGGTTTTGGAGGAGACTGGCCTACACACACATTCAAGAAAATGCATAAAATAATGCTGAGAGTTGAAGGTATTAAGTATTCTATGTTTAGCCCAGAAATTGTACTGCATGACTTTTTCATATCAATAAGTAATTAGTATATCTACATCAGTTTCAGATTAACCCATGCATTTCAAAACAAAAACATATTTTATTACAATTATGCTTTGATTTATAAAATATTCTGTCAAACTAAATATATTATTCCAGTATGATATGATTTTTACATCGTTATTTAAATTTGTCATAGTTTACCATATTTTTCTAAGATAAATTAAAAATGCTTTTTTTTCTTGTGGGGAGGAATGGGCTGTGAGAAAGAAGAAGTTACTGTGGGTTAATATGAGGTTTGTACTATGAGCTTATCTTACACTTTGATGTGTCAGAAAGGTATGACAGGCAGCCATTAATTTAACATTGATGTCAGAATGTGCTGTGTTGGACTTACCTGTAAAACAAAATGAAAGCAGCAACCAGCATTTCATATCAATTAACATTAAACATTTGCATGAGGTTAAATATAGATTGATAGAATGACAACCAGCACTTCATATCAACATGAAACATTACTTGCATTAGATTGAGTGAAACCCTATACTTCATATCAATGAACACTGAAAATTATTAACATGTTAAGTATAGATTGATAGTGGGAGTGACAATCAGAGCTACACATTAGCACTGTTATTTTTCTATTATTGGTACCAAATTGATTGATATGAGTGAAATATTTCAGATATGTTTGATCAAGTGTCTGTGTAAGTATGCATGCAGTTGTGCTCTGACAGTCTGTATACACTGATTAAGTCATTTATAGTGGCTCTGCTGTATGATCCAGGGTGGATTGTATAAGCTTTCATATTGCCCTCTTTTCCATAACACAGTGCCATCAGCCAACACTTTCTTTCACTCTCAAAAGTTAGGATCACTTTCTACAAACAGCTGACACCAGTCCTCATGCTGCCTGGCCAGAAAGGTTAAACGCTACTACATGTGTGTGTTTATATGTGTGTGTATGTGAGAGAGATTGTGTAAAATAATCTGTATTTGTGGGTGTGGATATATAGAGAAAAAAGAGTTTAAAACATATCAAAGTTTAAGCTGACATATATTATCTACAAATGCTTTTGAAAGCTTCTCACCTATGCTTCACTAGAAAAGAGTTACTGCTGTTAACTGTGATAATATTGTATTGCCCAAGAACTCATATTCAGGGTGTTCGGCCACTCCACAGTCCTCATAAAGTACCATTCTAGTTTGTCAATAATGCTGAGAAAAATGGATTTCTCAAAAAAAATGTTTCTCCAAATAGACTTTTCTTTTGTTAAAAATGTTTAGTAAGCGCTTATTTTTCTGGGAAAAGAGGATAATGTGGCTCTGAATAGAGAACTACAGAGACAATTAAGTCATTGGTTTAGGTTGTGCTTTTGCATAGGTGGTTCTCCCTTAACATACATTAGTCTGTTGTCATCTGTTGGTGTCAGCAACTGGATCTAGAACTTATTATTTAATGTCTTGTGTATCTTGCAGCTAACTTCCTATAATGAATTTTCTTGCTAGGAAATAACATTTTTTGTGAAATGCATGCTTTTGGCTATTTAACCATTAAAGAAATACTGAAATCAGGTGGTTTTGATTAAACTTTGTTTTTAAATTTAAATCTTTACAAAGATTGCAGAAATGTTCTCACATTTGTTTCTCATGCACTGTGTATAATTTGTTGGCAAAAATAAATTGTTTGAAGAGGTCAACTGCTTTATCGTCCAACATCTGAAAAATGTCACATATTTCATGCATGTTTCCATCCTTCCACCAAAACTGCTGTAGTAATTTCTTTGTGTTTTAGAAAATAAACATAATTCTTACCTTGGAGTCATTGGACATTTTCCTTTGCTAGTTACACAAATGCATCTGTCTAGGTGTTCTTCTGGTACATGTAAGTGTACATTCCACATCATGCTTGTGCGTTATCTTAAAACAATGTACGCTGTCAACATGACCATCTTTCCCTGAGGTAATTATCCTGACGGACGGTGCTGGTGCATGCATACAAGGGCTGTCAGCCTCATTCTGGTGCTCGTACATTCATCCAGCATGCAGTAGAATGGGGTGGAAGGACAGATGACCTATGTCAGATTGGTCTCATTTCTGAAATGTTCACTGCTGCTTTGTTTCAGATATTGTCTTACAATTCTGTTGAAGTTCTTGGCCCAATCTGTGAATGTTTTCTTACATCAGTTTTAGCTATGCCTGTTGCTGCTGTGGAACAATAGATACGACTGTGTATTAATGTTGTCCTGTTCAGAAAATAGCATGTTTAAATAGAGCAACAGGGGTACATTGCAGTTCTTTGATAGTAGTGAGGAGGAAATTTTATGGGTGACCTATATGATAGGACAATAGTTGGAAAGGCTAGCAATCATGTGGTTGGCATTGTGGTTTGATAACAGTTTAAAAGTTACCATGACGGTGTGCAAGCATGTGTGTGCACTTGGCACATGCAGTGTAGGCCTCTTTCCTAATTTTGCCGACGGTACTGTGCATCTGCTACCCAAGTAAATGTTGGAAGTAGCTGGCATACTGTAGACCCATAGTCTCAATTATAAATTCTATTGGCATGAATGCGCGCACAGGCACCCACACCATTGTTTTCTCTAAAATGTTTCCTTTCATTCCTAAATCCGCTTTGAATAATAACACCCATAGAGACCAGTGGTGAATGTAGTGTGATATACCATTCATGACAGTGAAACTGTAGTCGCATGCCTCTTGTTCTACTAACAAACGGTTTGTTCCTTCAACGGTCTTTGTGGACTGATGATATCAAGCACGCACAATACTATTCACTCAACAGTGACCTCTGCGTTGGAACTGTATTCTGGAGCCTGTTAACAATTGTTGGTCCATAAAACAAAGGTGCGCAATGTGAGGGATGTTTGTTGGAGAAGGGACTGATCGAACTGGCGTGCGTGCTTATGTGAGTGATTGCACAGGAGGTAGAAAGTTACCCTGCCTTTAATGGATAGGAAGCTGTAAAGAGAGAGTAACAAAAATGTAAATGCGCTGACAGTTTACATTGTCGTCACTTCCTGCAAAGATGTAGGCTTCTTGTTGCCTGTGTGGGCCTTTCTCACATCACCGTCGTCAAGAACATCGGCAAGACACCGTCCAGAGACACGCCAAAGTGTCTGTCATGTGTCGTCCAGCTCCCAGGATGCATCTGTAAACAAAACCGGGCATGAGAAATGGACTGAAAAAATATACCTCCCTCCCCATCATTGTGTGAGAGAGAGATGTGGGGAGAGAGACACGAGGACACTGCATGCACGCAAATATTTCGGATAAGCGCGCCTTAGCTCCATTAAATATTCTTACTGAGTGCTAATCATTCATAGCTATGTATGGGTCTATTTATTGACCCTGCTAACTGAGCATAGCAATCTATTTCTTATCCTTTTCGAGCAGGGTACCTCGAGGGTTACCCCAGATCGATCGACGGTCTAAGTTATAACAGCTAACCTCAGAAAGCACCCTGGACCATTCACATGAAACTTCACTTTCAGTTCACAACGCTACAACGTCAGGTGTAAAAGGTGGGCAGCTGTGTGGGTGACGGATGTAAAAAACTGAAGTTTAATATCTGATTTATTAATTAGCCCTTTTTTTTCTTTCTTCATCTGCTCGCTCTGTTGCTCATATATTTACTAAATTTCTACGTCGATTCGATGTTTTTGTTCATTTTAAGCTCTGATTGTGCACATACACTCAGCTGGTTACTGAAGTTTGCACCCATGGAGACCCACATAATTATCATGTGGTTGATAGCAAAGCCTGAGCTGAAAAGATGGAGAGCGAAAAAAAAAATCTTCGCACATTTGCAGCAGAAAAAGGAGATAGAAAAGAAAAGGGTGGTTGTGGTGGATTAGAAGACCCAGAGCTATAGCTTTCTCCACTATGGCAAAGCTGGGCATGGTGCTCATATTAACTGTTGTTGCTGGTCGAATAAAAGGCGATTAATATTCTCTCTTGCACACACATCTGGCTGTAAAAGAAAGATATTAATGCTCACGGCTTTGTGTTTCGATCTATAGCTGAGGAAAAGTTCTCAATCAACCCATTGCATCACCACCAGGAGCTGCAAGTCATTCAGGAGGAGCGTACCTTACCTCTATAGATAATGATCGACATTGAGACCCATAGAGTCCCAGGTCCGTTAGGTAAGCGTGTATTTATTGATAAGTATTGTATGGCTGGTGTGTTGAGGTGTGTTTACCTGTCGCCATGCCCACCTGCGATGGCGGCGACTCGGTCGGCGGCGTGGTAATCGGGGCGAGACAAAAAGGAGGCGCGCGACAGTCTCCTGCGAACCGCGAGGTGGCTAAAAGTTCAAGAGGTTCGAGCCAGCCTCGAGCTCGTCACGGGGCCAACAGCGACAGGAGCGCGTGCGGATCACCCAGGGAGACAAGGTGAGTATCCGGACAAACAAGGCCGAGGGCTGGGCTGTAGGGGCTGTAACTATTGATCTCGGACAGCGCTGGCTGTGGCAGACTGCAGGCTGTGTGGCAGGACGTGTGGATGTGTACTGTAACAAACACACCTTTGGCGTGGAGACCGACGCCAGGTGAGGGCGTGCGGCAGAAAACCATTCCCTCCATGTGACACTGGTAACAGACAACCAACAACAAACTCCACAACGCGTCCAGGGACGTTCAGGTGAGATAACTAGATAACTAGCTCGAGCGCCTGGCCTTCTATCCTTCTGTTTGTCTGTGTGTCTGTGTGAATGAGAGAGAGGTCGGAGCGCAAAAGGGAGAAGGAGGGATCCGAGAGAGTTTGTTATTTAACCTTAGCGGCCGTAGCTTGCTTTCTCGTGAAAAAGGATGTGAATTCTGTGTCAGGTAAACCGTGATATAACTCTGGTCTCGAGCATATGTAGGTGTGCTAGTATCCTAACAAATAACAAACACCTGGCCCACCTCACTGGCGTAGGCTTTAACAGTTAGAATTTCAGGCAAGCACAAATATATACGAGCATAGAGTCCTGTTTTAGTCAGGTATTTGTAAGGTTTGTGTGTGACTGGTTTCAGTACAAGCTGTTCAAATTTACATTAGCTTCGTCCCTCAGTCATTCAATGTGACGTCAGCGGGTGTCATTCTCACAAAGACCTTTCTCCTTCATAACTCACCGGACTGGCAGGTAACAGCCGCACTGGTTGCCTCATTGCTGAAGCCTTTGTTAAATGTTCCAGAGCACGACAGACTGCGAACGATTGATGGTCTTCAGCTAGCTCCAGAAACTGGAGACACGTGACCAGAAGCAGTATGCAGGCGCTGCTGTCCAAGGCGCGGCAGCAGGATGTGCTAGCGTTGTTGTCGCCCTGCCTGCTGGTCTTTGCCGTGCCGCTGCTTCTGCCGGGGGTCACCATCACCACCGTGGGCCTGCTCGACAACCCAGGATTCCCCAAGTATGGCGCGCTTCACGTCGTCGGCATGATACTCCTCGCCTTCTCCATCGTCCTCATCGGGCAGGCATCGCCGTGGGTTGCGCCCTGGGCAAGGTATAGGCCGACTCCGAGAGTAGGTACTACAGTAGGTTACAGTTGTAGCTGGCACGGTGGGGATAGGACAAGAACAAATGATGATGATGATGATGATGATGATGTCATCTGTTAAATTACATCAATACTATTGACAATTCGTGTTTACATTTATACTACATTGTGTTAAGAGCATTCTTGAAGTCGGGGATAGGTGTAACCAGAGTGGATTGTTGGATCACCATGATGTCGACCGAGTTAATCCTTTATTTACTGACAGAAATAAATAATTTCCTTGTTTTGTGTGCTTGTCCATCAAATCAGCTGCTTGCTATAACCCATGCCTATCGAATGTACGTGACATCGAAGATGATTAATCCCATTTTGCGCTGGTTGTGCAGAGAGGGGGCCATCGAGTGAAGCCTATGGAGGAGGAGGAGGCGGCCCACACGTACAACACACACGCTGCCTCCGACAAGGACGGACTTAAACTGGGGCTGCAGCACTCGTCCGACACTCGCCCTGATGTGCAGCACTCGTCCGACACTCGCTCCTGATGTGCAGCACGTGCCCCCAGTCGCCCGCCCCAGGGCGGAGCACGACCGTCACGGCACGAAGCGACCTCCCCTGCCGTACCACCACCGGCGACTGCGCTGGCCGTTCACGACAAGTCCGGACTCGGTCAGTATTCTGTGAACTATTGCAGCTTTCAGAACGAGGTGGAACTCGGTCAGTGCTCTGTGGACGATAGCAGCGATGAAAACGAGGGCAAGTTAACCTCGTGTGACCTGACGCCCAAGGACGCTATATCACGGGCGCCTGTACTGCTGCTGACGTCCGGAATATCTTCTGGTAGCTTCGAAGTACCCGTGACAAGTGCAGCTGGGTGGCAGGAAGCTCAAGAGCAGCTGCCAGAAAGTAGTGACGTAGCCAAATCAGCAGTTACGCCCTTGGCTCGCAGTGGACCGAGAATGATGAGAAAGATGGTCGACACCACAAGCGCAGGCTGCCCAGGGCACTCTCCATGGATGCACCACGTGTTAGGGCTGATGGGGCACGGAACCCGGGGCCGAGCACTCGGAGGACAAAAGTAGATGTAGTCATGCTGCCAGGTCCGGCAACTCTTTCTCACCCTCCCTCCTCTCTCTCCCTCTCTACATCTTTGTCTCGGTGTGTGTTGTTGTGGTGGTGGTGGTGGGAGGGGGGGATGAGGGCTTGACCCCAGCCTACACGGGTTCTGTACGTTGAACAGCCTGATCAGACTGAAAACAAAGTGATTCAGTGATAAACTGGGTGTCGGCCTGTCGCCATGTCAAAGTAAATGTAGATCTGTGTCTGACAGACAGGCCATTGTTCCCTAACATCTGCCGCCCATACACAGACCCTCTTTTCATTTGTCCTTTTATGGTGTTTAATGAAAATGCAGCATTTTTTTGTGACTGCTTGTGTTGAAGTTGCTGTAGGGTGGTGGTTGAAATGAAGCTGTTTTAGTGTGGACTTTGTAGATTCCATTTTTAATGAATTTTTTCCCCTTTCGTAAACATATCTTCCCTTTTACTTATTATTGTTTTTGGAAGCACGATGCGGGGAGGGTGGGGCTGTGTATTTAACTGGTTAGCTCGACTTATATGCGATAATCATGGGCCTACATTGAATGATAATTTAATATATTATCGTGGTGATAGCATCATAACTGGGAACCGCGTGTTTGGCTATTGGCGCATGCATAGAACCGTGGTAGAAGAGAGTAGAGACGAAAATGTGTGTGTATTTACTGTATGACGTACCTGTATATATTTATACATACCTGTATCATATACCTATATCATATAATATGTATTGCATAGTTGCCTCTTACGTTTCCAGAGACACCTGTGACCTCCAGCCAGCCTCACCACACGACAGCAGCACCTCAGCAAGTGTAGCTGATACTCCTGTTCAAGGTCCACCCCACTGGAGGTCCTCTGTCCACGGACTTGCCATCACCCGGCTCCCAGTCTCTTCCCGTCGCGACGAGGCCTTGACCTCCGTGATTAACTCCAGTCTTCCTGCAGGTCACCGAGGAAAGGCGTCCATAGCGGACACTCACGATTCCTCGGAAGCCAAGGCCAGCTTGACATCAAGGGAGCTTGCAGTTGTTGATGTAACACTCGCCTTGCACTTGAGGCCCGGCGAGGAATTAGCGCGCGAGGAGGAGGAGGTTTCTACAGACCTCGCTTTCGCGCTTCCAGTCTCCCTCTTCTGCGTCCGTAGTCGGCAAAGAGTCCCAAGAGAAGATGTCAGCGCCCAGGTTGTGGAGCACGAGCTGTGACTTACAATGTGACGACACTCCAGCAGACATGACGGAGGCACCGCTCGCCTATCTCGAGGAGGAACCTCCCAGGCGCGATGCGAACCTGTCCCGTGCACTTGCTGACGACAGCACCACCCTGGCTCGCGCACATGCAAACCTCGACGACGGCGATCTAAGTATATTCGAAGAATTTTCGGGAATAAAAACTCAAAGCAGTCGCAAGCACAAGAATTGGGATGTCTCCTTAGTTTCGCTCGCCCAGAAAGACATGTTTCTTAGTTCGCCAGCAGCCACCGGACCAAGCGAACTGTGCGAGAAGTATTCTTCCGAGCAGGTGGAGCTTATCGAACTATTCTCCTAAAGATCAATCACTTTCAATTATTTCATTAGAATATCCAAGTGATCTTAATGAATGTCGAGAGACGGACTCCAATGCGCGTGATGCCACGTCACCACTGTCCTCGGCTCACCTTGTCGCCTTTGACCTCGTAGAGACGCTGACACCGCAGACAAACCACACCCAGCGTCCAGAACAATCTTCTCAAAGTCGAGAGACAAAGACAGCAAAGAAGAAGAAAAATAAACAAAAGAAATCAAGAAAAGGTCAAGGTAAGACTGTTGACCTTAAACAAATGCCGCAGGTAGCTGACGGTGAGACTCCAGTGCTATCTTGGCCTCTTCCACAAACTGCGATTCTGTGATGCATGTACATCTACTGTAAATATTATGTTTACCACTTTCTCGTACTATCAAGGAAGTGTCACTGCAAATACTTTTTCCAGTCTGAACCACATTATGAACGAACATAAATACATTTCATATTTTCTAAGTGTCAATACATCAGTACTCCTACTTTTCTATATTTCTTGCACGGTGAAGACATGATGACGAACACTGTCAGTGTGAGGTTGTGAGTGTATAGGGTGTGTGGACATTATAGGGTGTATGGATATGCAAGCAAGTGTTTTGTGAGTGACAGACGTGCAAGGTCTTATGAGATGGTTGTCTTCAGGTGGTAAATGGCAATATTCAGTGAGTGACAGACTAACTTCTTCTGATGAAAGTTTCATGCGGTCAAAGAGTGACAACAAAACCTTCATCTTGGAAAGCAACTCCAAGCATAGCTTGGCGATCGCCACGGAAAACTGTGATAGCATGGAAACATGTGTTGCAAATGTGACACAAACAACAGGGATCATTTGAGACTAAACATATACTGGGAAGAACAAAGGCGAGAAATCCCTCCATGTGTTCTGATACGATTGGTGTACCACAGGTGATAAACATGTTATCATGATCAGCTGTTGTGTCCGGAGCACGAGGTCATGGTGTCAACACGAGCTGCAATAGTCATGAAGGGCAGCTCACTGGCTCTCATTACACGAGATGCAGATGATGAAGGACAAGATCTCTGAACCAATTGTAGCCATCTGACAGGTTCAGATGGGGCAACGTGGACTCATGCAATGTTTCTCTCTTCTTCCACTGTTCTCTGACGAGTTAGAGCTGAAGTGAAACAATGGAAGTAGGCGAAAAGGATGTGGGCATGGGTAAGGGTTGGGGACTGAGGGCACCAAAAATACTCACAAACAATACATTAGACACGCCCAACTCGAGACTGCAAACACTTGTGAGAGAATAAATTCAGCGGAATTTGTTTTCGTTTGTGGTAAGTAGACTTACAGATGTGAATGTGGTAAACTGTACAGCTGGACATTCAGAGCAAGGAAGCAGGTGATGAAACATCTCATTCCCATAATCTGCCTCCGTGCCTGTTGTCTACCACACACAGGTACTTCATAAACAATAAACAGCCACAGTACAGCGACAATATAGTACAATACATCTGTATTTATGTATGCACGAATGAAGAGCTGCGCGCGGGCGTGTGCGTGAGTGTGAGAGAACGTGAGAGAGAAAGGAAGTGAGAGAGAAACAGGGGTGGTCCCATATTAGGCCCACAAAATAATGTACCAGAAATTGCTCAATACTTTGTGATTGTTAGTATGATTGTTATTGTAATGTTTTGGGTGTAAGAAATTGCGAACCATTTATAACTAGTCTGTGGTCTTTTCTTGCAATAAACTAGTTCACCCATTCTCAAGGTTTGAAGTTGACAGTTTTCATACTCATCATGTGCTGTACTCTCGCCTGTCCCCTCCCTCACTGGCCTGAGCAAACTTGGCGACAGGCTGGTCATGACATGTGCAGGAGATTGTGTTATGAACAATGACAAGTATAATAATTATTCATTATATCATTCATACATAATACAGAAACAGCAAGCTTTGGAGGAGTAATGGATGACTTTTATTCATTCTATTTCCAGAAGTACGCAGCCTTTCCGATTTATATGCAGTTTACTTTTCAACGACAGCACAAACACATTTCTGTTCTATAACGCCCTTATTTGTGATTTCATTTTTTTTAAATGTAGTCTGCCAGCGGACTACACCGCTTCGGTATCAGGTGAACAGTCAACGTGTGGGGAGTGGTCAGTCCTTAGATAAATCCTATCCCTGAGACCCTGTGACCTGTAAGTCACGCCAAGGTCTCACATTGTCTTGTATACATCCATCGTCATATACATGAATTTGTTTATCAAAACTAAATTCACTAAGTTCACACTTAAATAAACAGCATCTCCAGACAGCACCGGCGCCAGTGGGATGCGGGGCCTGCAAACAGAATTGTGGGGCCTTTCCACACCGGCATAACATAGCCAATAATACATGGCATTGTGCTGTAATACTGTAAATCGTGGAACGGCTTCCGAATAATGAGAGGGCGACCTCGCCCATGTAAGCCATGTCGCCACCACTGGTGATGTCTTCAAAGGATCATCTCATCATCTCTGGCAACAGTCTGATGTGAGGGAAGTCGGCTTACAAGTAATGAGCAAACGGAATTTACTTTTATTTTATTGAAAAGGGAGGCGATTTGACTTCTTGGAATTTCAGAGATTATGGAAACGACAGATTATCTCCAACTCCTGGGATACCAGGTGGGGCAGGGCTCTGCTCGCCAACCACTGACACCGGCCTTGCTCCACAGCGCTCAGCGGTCACACAAAGCTTCCCACTTTCAAGTCAGTTTTTTTTTTTTTTTCTTCCTTCAATTTATACATAGCTTCTATTTACTGTCTACAAAATTCACTCTGCGGTCTTTTCGTAGGGGGTTAAAAGAAATATCACACACACACACACACGTATTCATGCAGAGCGGGGCCCAGATGTCGTATCGTTTTGACAAACTTCTGGCGAGGATTCACTTGCCTCCCTTAGTCGTCATTACTGATCGATGTGATGTTTGTGATGTCTTCAGGCCCGGTGGCAGCAGACACGATGGCGTTGCCAGAACTACAGGAAGCGTGTGGAGGAGGTGAAGTTTGTAGGGGAGGGTGGTTTATCGGACTGATGCACGTGTCCGTTGGCGCTCATAGCAGATCCATCAGTGGGAGTTGCTTCCACTTGTCCCTGGTCTTGCGTGAGTAGTGTTTATTCTTGCACTCCGAAGACTTCTTGTCTTCCGCAGGATATGATTATCTCCCGTCTATCCATTTAGCGTTAGTGGTCTGCCACTCAATATCTCCATTTTTCGCCGTTGATCCTTCTCCCTGTTGGCCTCAGCTCTCTGGCGGTTGGGGCGAGCGCTTGTCCATCACTGAATCCCGTGGATTGATGAGATTGATTGGGGACACCACGCACCCGCCACGCTCCTCCAACAATTAATTCTTCTCATTGACACTAATACAATCGACACTATAGCACGGACCGAACATCCCAACATGCCATCAAGCTCTTATGCATTTTGATTTACTTGTCACAGTCTTCGGCAAAGTGAATCTTCAATGTTCATATTTACACTTATTTATACAGTATCTTCACGGTGCTTACGTGGACAGTTGCAAATATATTTATAGAGACCTCCTTTAATACCTACCTGGCAATCCAACAACTTCAAAAGGATTTCCACACTGCTTAGTCATTGTGAACAGGGGGGAAGTGCGGGAGGTATTGTCCAGTCAGCAGCAGACGACGTATGGTCAGTCGAATAGTGAACATGTAACAGGCTCTGAAGTAGAACAGGGAGCGGGGACATGATGACAGGACGATGAAAAAGACTTTCTAAACATTCACCATAGGCTTCTGCGTTTTTCTTGCAGGCTTTTCTGTATTTTTGCCGTTTTCTTGTGTTGGCTACTGTTCTGTGATTGTGGCGGCTCTCGACTACTGCACTCGATGGTGGTTTCAGTATCGTCCGCGCTGGACGTCAGCGAGGTGTGACGACGAGAAGGGACGAGACTTCTGATCGTACCGGACTGTATGAGACGCCAACGGGTGAGTCAGGCTGAGTGCCACCATCTTTTTAAAATAACATTTACACTTAGTCCCCTGTTTATGCTAATCCTTGTTTAGCCTCTTCAGGGATGCATACTTTTCTGGTGCTCGGTGCTCAACGGTCCATGACGAATGGTTGACTACTGAGGGCATAGGGGCTGGGAGTGAGGGGGAGAGAGACAGGGAGCGTGTATATGATTTGGCTTTTGAATCGTTTGTTAATGAAACTTTGTGTTTGTATTGTCAACACGTGTATGTCCTTTTGTCTACTGAGGAACGGCCTGCATTGTTGCTCGTCGCGGACGATCGAGTGAACGCTGAGTGTGTGGTGTGAGCGCGCTTGTGAGTGTGCATCGGTGAGCGCCCAAAGGCCGCGGCACTCGACAATGTATATATATATATCGAGCTGACACGCATCAGCTGTTCAGAACAAAAGCAAACAAAAACAAAGTGTGTAATACCAAAGACAAATAAAAGATCTATAAAACAAAACTCGAACATCCAATGCTCGCACTGAAAACCACACGCTTTGCCCGCTACATCGTCGATAAAACCACTGACGAGGTTAGATAATACTACACTGAAGTACTGTACTTCCACTGGACACCAAGACATGCCTCAATGACCACATGCCCATGCGTCGAAGTCAACTAACAAATAAATGTAAAAAATCGAATCCAACCTCTCAACAGGTGTTAAGTATCGATCACACGTCCTCCACCTATCCGGCGGCAGATGAATTACCTGTCCTTGACGTTGATTGCCAACTACACTGAAGTACAGGTGTGTGAATGTGTGTTTAGCGGACTCTCGTCTTGCTCTTTCACCTGCAACTTAGTGAGGTAAGGTAAGGTACTGTGCGGTCAGGTGAGGTGAAGAGTGTCGGTGGGCATTTGTTTTTTGTCAAATCGTGTGTCGCAGTGGCTGGTAGCCTCACCTGGCCGTTAGTACCAGCACGAACAGCACGCCGACACGTCACTGCCGCACGAGCTGGTGTTGGTGTGCTGACGTCATCAGTCACAGCCGCCGACCGCAAGGTGCGTGCAACAGTCTACCTCAGTCTGTCCGTCTGCTGCTGTTTGGTGGCGGCTTCAAGAGGCTTTTCCCCAGGCTCTGGTGATTGATGTCAGATTGGCGAGGGACTTAGAGCTCACATGCGGAAAGAACACCTCACCCCACCTCCACCCTCACACCCCTCCCCTGTGATCTGTGGGTGCGGCAGACGCCACGGAGCACCGTGACCAACGCTTCTCCCGGACATTTGCGCGCGTTGCCGTGACAACGGAAAGTGACTCCCAGAGAGTTACCTGAAGGTATGTCCGTAAGCCACCTACAAACGGTGCGTCCGCACCTGCATAAAAACATGACTACATTATTTATGTACCAACCTCAGCTGCCCCACTGTGTGTGGCGGGTTCTTCCGCTCACTGGCTGATTCTCTTTATTTGAAAGAAAAGTTCTTCTACTAGTGAACAAAAGGACTTGAGGGGAATAAAGTACCCAGAGAATCCTGAACTCTTCCTGATATCTTGCTTTCCTACCCACCCGCCTTGAAAAAATTTGCCAGTCCTCGTGACAGTCCTAAGCGACATCAACTGCACGCCCAGTCCCAGTCTCAGCGCCTTATTTCTCGACACTGTCTACTGAAACGTCTTTTTTATTTCTCCTCTCCTTCCTTTTTGGCGTTATTTCCTCTTGTGTTGGGGGGAGTACGGGAGGGGAAAAGCAGGAACGTAACAAGATGAGTGCTGCATCCACAGTACGCAATGTATGTGCACGTGCATGTAAGTGCGTGCGTGAATCTATGCAGGTATAATATTGACTAATTTGTTCCACTATTGTGGTTGATGTTGTTGCTGCTGCTGCTACCACTGCTACTGCTGAAGATGTAGGTGAATAATTGTAGCCTACATCTGGTTTTTGTCGCATATTCTTGAGAATTGCGGTCATTGGGACCCCCGTCTGTGATAAAAACGCTGCGCGACGATCCTCCTACTTTCGGTCTAAACGGTGTGGTATCACGTGACACAATTCGCCAACTCTTATTGGATCCCACAACGTCCACGATTACCCAACGTCATTGTTCCGGTATGTGGCATGGCATGTTCCCTACGTCATCCACCCTGCGCTTTTTTGTGTTTTCTTTTTTTTTTTCCTATACCGAAACGAGTGAAAGGGATACGTTGCACGTGCAAGCGACGCCATCAGCAGCCGACTACAGGGAGGCCATAAACACCTTTGGACCGCTGGAAAAAAAAAAACAAAACAAGGACAGACGTGTCCCACAGCTCCTCGGGCTGGGAGCCAGTCTCGCCGGAACACCACGTGACCACGTGATGCCGTGACGTGACTTCGCGCCGCACGAGCCTGGGCCGACTCCAGCAGGTTGGTCTGTCAAAACACTCCGTTGAACGCGGTCCTCGGTGGCTGGTGATCTGGCGTAACGCCGGGTGCTCACCACAGACAAGCCGCTGGCTCACCAGGCCCTGCGAGTCTGGCACTACCCCGCACCTCCACACAGCCACACAGCCATGATGCTCCCCCGTCAGCCAACCCACTGCTGGCTCGGCGTAAAACCTCAACAACCACCTACCCGTCAGTAGACTCACATCTACAAACAGTTCGTCGACGGGACCTTTGAAGACTTCTCTTCCTCGCACTAGTGACGAAGTGGTGAGACCAGGACAGAGAGGGGGAGAGAGCGGCGCTGGGGGAGAACACCGCACTAAACCTGTTTCCTAGGAGAAAACGCAGGTAACCTTGTGTCTCTGACACCTACACAAATCTCTGACACCTACACAAATGAGTGTTTCTTGCTCGCCTGCCTCTTGTTTACAAAATGTCCGGCGCGGTAAAGATAAATCGCGATACAGAGCCGCTCTGCGGACTTTTTATCTCTTGACTGCTGGCGGTCTGCCGAGACCAACGCTGAGCTTTTCGCGAGGTTGTAGTCTGTCAGGTCTCGGCAAATCAGTTAGCAGTTTCATAGCGGTGAAATTATTTTGTCAACAATATTCTTTCAATGTTTTTACTTCCTTGTGTATGTGTTTAGTGTGATTGGCTGCAAGGCAAAACAATTTCGACTTCACTTCTTAAGCCTTAAAGCCATGAACTGAAAACACAACAGACCACAAAACTTGAGTTTTGTACCTTCGTCAACACAAGGGCTAGTATTGCCTGCTCTTCTTCTTTGTGTTGATAATTAAATCGAAACGAATTCGGCGAACTGGCCTCGTTCTAGGATATGATGAGGGGAACTCACCGGCAATCAGTCTAAAGATATACATCATTCGTCTTTCTCTTGAACTTGTGCCTCCTCTCCTTGATGAGACATTTTTCTTGACTAGCAAGTACTTTCCCTTCTAGATCGAACGTTCTTGCCTGCCGGTTGACAAAATAAAGGCATAAAGACATGCGCAGATAGCTCTTCCTGTTCTTTTCCTTTCCGGCCGGATGGGCAGCCGTCCAGGGGTGGGGCTGTCGTTTTGAACATTTCAACATCAACAATGATCTTCTCATGGTTCAGTCGATTCAAACAGAGGTTTAAGTTCCAGGCCAGTGCCAGTGTCAGTGTCGGTGTCGGTGTCAGTGTCAGTGTCGGTGTCAGTGTCAGCTATCAGTGACATTCTACGTATCCGGCTGCCAGAGGCCACACGTGTAGAAATTGTCTGAAAGGCGATTGTGGTCCTTCCAGCAACAACTGGTCGATCAAAGAGATTCGAACCGACTGGATTCCACTGTGTTTAGCCAAATGCCGGCACACGCAAGCGTTCGTGCACAAAGCCAATCAAACATCTCGCTTTATGATAACTGATAATATCATCGTGTACAAAGTATTTCTCTCCTGTGTGTGTGTGTGCGCGCGCGCGCTGGGCTGGACTGGAATGGCAACGATGTGCATCAGTCTATTTTCTTGGTGATGATGTTGGTGGTGGTGCTCTTTTCACAAGCAGTCTCAGAGTAATGACAACTTAATGTCTGACGAAGAAAACCTCGTTAGTAATATCTAACAACCTTAACATCTAGAATTCTTGACATTCTTAGAGTATTAACATCTAACAATCTTAATATCTTGCGAAGTACAGCCTCAAAGTATTAATGGATACAGCATACATAGTCATTTCCTTGGCAGGATAACTCATGCTCATATGTACATTTTAAGTATACTAGAATACCCGGAAAAAAAGATCACTTTCTATTTCAGGTTGGAAAAGTGTTGGCGACGATGCCAGCAGCTGAGGTTGCTGCTGTCGAGGGCTGTGTGTGTACAGGTAACGCCGCTGGTGTGCATTGACAGTTCGTGAACATGTGTTCTGTAATGAACGTGCTGTCACGGATGATTACCTCCACTAGTCTTACCGTCTGTGAGAGCATCTCTGAAGTCTGATGCTGGAAGCCCCTATTCTAAGGTCGATTTGAAAGTTTAAAGTTTGGAACCCCATCATCTGACGCCTTCAAGATGGCGACGGAGGAGTACGTCAGACAGCAGCAGCAGGTGACGTGCATGTCTTTTGCCCGTCAGCACGTCAAGCGCGAGCTGTGGTCGTACTTTGCACTGGCAGGGCTCTTCTTCATCTACCTGGGCGCCATCATCATCGTCTACGCCGTCAAAGGAGTCTTTTCTGCCCATGCCGCCATGACGTTCTGCGGAGTGTTCCTGGCGGGGGCAGGGGCCGTGAACCTCATCGCCTCCTGCGTCTTCTATCGTCACCATCGACACCACCACCAGTCCCTCAGCTGCCTTAGCGACAAGGACGAGGAGGCGAAGGCCTCTTCCAAGTCGCCGGCGCCCAGAGAGAGGAGTCGGCTTCAGGGACCCAACCTCCCGGTCTTCCTGACCCCGAGTTTGCGAAGTACGCGGAGTTTGCTACCAGAGATACTCGAGACGAGGCCAAGAAATATCGCATGCTGCAGCTGTATGAGCCCACACGCATCACAATCAGCTTCGCCCACGGGTAAGACTATTAACCGACGCCTACAGGTAAGACTATTGACTGAAGCTGGCTAAACACGGGACACAACAGGTAACACTATTACACGACAAATATCATAGCCGGCTTTTACCGCAGGTAAGGACTAGAAACCGACAGAGATCACAGTCGGCTTTTGTTACAGGTAAGACTATTAGCGTCCCAGGTGAGCTGCTCTAGGGTGGGGAAGAAACAACAAAGGCTCTTACTGTGCCAGAGACCCTGGGAGTTCAAAGAACAAGAGCCTTCTCTATGAAAGTTGATGAAGTTGTGGAAGACATCTCGTTGGTGTTGTTGATTTTCGCTCTATGACAGTTGAAAGTGTTTTCGGCTGTGCCCTTCCTTATCTAAAGCCAGAATAATCTTCTGCTAGCAGTTCCTCGGTGGTGGTGTAGATATATTTCTGGATTATTTTCAGCATCACTCTGCTTGGGTAGCAATTTGGCTTATGACTTGATAGTCTTGGCACTGCCTGCTGTAGGAGTTTTGGGGAAGGATCTGGTTAGTGATTATATTACATCTATCCTTTTAGCCATTCCTTACAGCGAGGGCCTTTGTTGTTTCTTCCTCACCCTGCTTGAGCACCTCACCGGGGACGTTGTGGACGCCAGGCGACTTGCCTCCCTTCAGACGGCGTTTAGCTCCCTCGACCTCTTCCGGTAGTGACAGGTGTGCAGGCTACAGAGCCGAGGTTTGGTTACTTTGAAGGATGAGGGCGTCTGTCCTCAGCTGGTGGTTGTACAGGCCATCGTGATATTGTCTGTCAATTTATTACAGCAGTGTTTTCTGTGAGGTGGTCGCCATAGCTGTCTTCCATGACTAAAGTCTTGTGCGTCCCTCTGGTGGTGAGGATCTTCAGTAACTGGTAGTCCTTCCGCTCTCACATCGTGCTGTTCTCTTCTTTGTGGTCTGACATTGGCTCTTGACCCAGTTCTCTTTAACTGATTTCATCCCTTCCTAATGACACAACTAATGGCTTTGTACTTGAAAGCTGCTTCCGGATTGCTTTCCCCCTTTTTTCAGGACCTTACTTTGGTGGCATCCCCGTCACAAAAGCAAGAAAAATTAGTTTGGCAGACATGTCTTCTAACGTTCGCTCTCATGAGTGAAATCACACCACTCACTGTTGATTTTTGATGCCATTGATGACTGCTGATTGACTTTCTCTCAGAGAAGCGCTTGTAAACACAGCGATTTGAGGTGAGGTGACCCCACAGTGTCAGTGTGACAGACACACATGCACAATGCCAGTCAGTGCTGTGCCACACTCTCAGACACAAGAATTTACATTTCTACAGGACTGCTGACTCTGGTCACGTGATCCAGCATGTCCCGTCCCTGACGTGAGGTAACAGGTATATCCGATTTCGCGTTTAGGTCTCCTCAAGATCCGGCCAATTCTAAACAAACACTAGATGCTTATGTTCAAGAATGTGTGTTTACAATTAAAATTCAATATACTCTGGGGAAAACAGACTCTGTGCATGCGTGCACACAAACGGATGAGCCTGCTACTTTTGACCAACCATGAAGCACTTGTAATCGTTGAACAGAGAGTGAGAGAGAGGTAAAGTAAAGTGAGAGGGAGATGAAGTGAACGGGCATGGGGAGAGAGAGAAAAAAATTGATATGAGAAACATCAGCCAGTAAAACTCCTCGTTAATGCGGAATGTTTGCTTTATCGTCCTGCAGTCTTGCACAAAGCTAGGTGGCGCCATCACGCGGAGTGCAGAGACAAAGCTGTTGCACAACTTTAGCTTCGCTCAGAGAAACTTAGGGCAAGGTGTGAACGACTTAAACCTGGGGATCAAGATCTCTACCTGACTAAGTAACTCATTTTCTTGATGCTGATTTCTTATGCTGTTTGTCTACATGACTGCAAACTTCTATTTCTTGAAATTATTTTCTACCGAGAGATGTAAGTTTCTGACGAGTGACGTAGGAACAAAGAAAATAAAAAGCAGGGTATTGCAAGGGCCACGGCTGCCATCCCTTTTCCGAAGAGGTGGGATCCTGAGTGCGGAGGGAAATCCACCCGCTTTGGGCGCAATTTAGGGCTAGGGCACCCCTTCTGCAAAGCCGCTCGACGCGCCCTCTGTCCCGCCTTTTTGTGGGGAGGAAACCCGGCTGCTGCTGCTGCTGCTGCTGCTGCTGTTTGCTTGCTTTGCTAAGCGAGACCATCTTGTTCACGGGGAAGGGAGAGGCAGATGGGGAAAGGGTGGAAGAAAGCGAAGTGGTTTCAGAAAACAAAGCAAAAGATTGACAGCGAAGTAGAGAAGGAAGATGGGAATAGTCAGAGAAAGTGTCAAAGATGTCAAAAGGATTTTTGAGAACTGCAAAGATGATTTGGATTTCGGAAGCAATTAACAGACAAACCCCAGAGTGGACACTAAGTATTTTACCTCTCGCGTGATTCCCTTTTCCAGGAAACAAGTTAAAAAAATTATTTCGATTATAACTTTACCAGTGATGATCAAAACGATCATAGCAACATGAGGGAGGATAATGTCCTCCATGAGAGCAACAAGGGGCAGCTAACTACAGACAAAGACCGAGGGGAGAGAATAATGAAGTAAGAATGATTAATCAACTCGAATAGATGACAACTTATGGGATATTGAAGGAAAATTAAAGGACTTTTTGTTAAGGAACAGATTATCTATTATTAATTGATGTATATTTTTAGTGACAGAGAGGAGGAAATGTCTTCTGTTGTGGAAGGGCTCGTGTCGCGGACGTTTGACCAGATTTTTCAGACTTGTTTGCGAAGGTCACAGGAACCCAGTGGTATGAGGGAGTCCAACATTTAGGGCATTGGGACCTTAATAATACATGACGGACTGTGGGTATTTGGGGCACTTTGGAGGTTAGAGGTACTTTGCCCAGTGAAGAGCGGCATTGACAGGTGGTCAGGTACACGTCACACTAGAGTTGGAGCTGGACATGTGGACATGGTGGTGTCACCTAGCAAGGCGCTGGGGCAATTGCATGTGCTGAGGTACAAGCAGGAGGCAGAAGTTATGACAGAGTTGAGGGGAAACATAAAGCCGCTGCCTGCCGTTCCGGTCAGTAGTGATGACGTCATCAAGCTGATGGCTGCCGGAGCGGAGGACCACAAACGTGTATCACCGTAACGCTTGTCAGTGCTATACAGGCTGTGGAAGCAGTGTGGCTGTGTGTGCGAGAACATCTCGTCTATCATACGCTCCACCCCCCTCGCTCACCCTCCCCCTGCCCCCGAGAAACACGTGCAACACGTCATCACGCTCGCGCTCCTGTGTCTGATATTTCTGGAGGCCTGCCATTCCCCGCAGTAGATTACATCTGCAGGTTGCTTCGGATTGTCTTCTAGTAGTCGCATTTATTTTAGACATAGGAACTTACAGAACCACTTATAATAAAGTAAGATATTCATCATCATCATGGTCGCTGTCGTCGTCGTCTCTGCCTTTTGCGCCCTCTTCCTTTGAGCACAGGTTGTTGGATTATAACAAGACATTGCTAGTAATTAGCTGCTTCTGCATTATTGTCTCTGGTCATTAACAGTTTTCTACATTTTCTGCTTATTAATAGTGTTCTACTTGTGTCTCCTCATTATTAGTGTTCTATACATGCATCTGGCCATTTATAGCTAGTGTTCCGGTAGAAGTGTAATCATATAAAGCAGAGATCGCTTGCAGTAAAATTATCAGTAATTATGAGTAATCTTGATGCTGTTATTTGTAGATCC
The DNA here is from genome assembly GCF_003073045.1 of Pomacea canaliculata. Classification (NCBI taxonomy): domain Eukaryota; kingdom Metazoa; phylum Mollusca; class Gastropoda; order Architaenioglossa; family Ampullariidae; genus Pomacea; species Pomacea canaliculata. The sequence continues at coordinate 24,359,130 of NC_037590.1, read as the reverse complement.
TTAACAACTCATCTTCACACAACTGCAGTATTACACGTAATAGAGGAAGTGTGCGAGACTGTGGGTTCTGACCATAAATATGTAGGAAATTAAATTTGTTTCTCGTGTGCTTCAGGTACTGGACGGACCAGCAGAAGTCAGTAGTCAGTCCCACCTCCCAGAATCCGTCACTGGTTCACCCCCTGCCTCCCAGCATCCCCGGGCTCTCCTTCCCTTCACCTCCGGCAGGCGCGAGGCTGGACCAGCACGTGTCGACACTTCGGGAGCTTCTAATGACATCTCCGTGGTGTGGAGTCCGGGCAAAGTGGTCCAAAGTTCCGGCACGGCCGCCAAGCAGGAACACAAGGACAACTCGCAGTCCCTAGGGAGTCCAGGCAAGATAATCCAGGGAGCATTCGGTGCACAGAATATTGGCGAGAAAAACAATGAGATGGGTGCACGGAAATTTGAACAGGTGATCAGCGAGACAAGTGTACGTGTTTCTGGACAAGCAAACAGCATCCATCATAGACAGACCAATGATCTGTCCAAGTCCTCAACCTCAGGTGACAAGGTCAAGGGGTCAGTGGCGACAGGTTCTGGACAAATGAACATCGGGGCGAGTAAGCAACAGAGTGGAGCAGGTGTGCGGAGTTCTGAGCAGGCAAACAAAAGAGCGAGTATTCGTAGTACAGAGCAAACAAGCAATAGAGCGAATGCTCACAGTTCAGAGCAAGCGCGCAAACGAGCGAGTGTTCGAAGTTCAGAGCAATCAAGCAACAAGGCGAGCATTCGAAGTACAGAAACACAAGAGTCTCGAGGTTCCAGAAGGACAAGCCAAAATCAGCTTCATAGACAAACATCCAAAAATAGTGACCGCTCGTGAGTTCCAGTGAGTTCCAGTGAGTTGTAGACTAATGACAACTGCCCCTGGTGTGTGTAAAGTCTTCTCAAACTCGTTTAGAATTTTAGAGAATGAGCTGAGTGTTGTGATTGTCGTACCCAACATCCCGACACTTTGGCAGTTGAAGTCGAAGCATTGCAACGCGTGATTCCAAGTACAGAAAGCAACAGTCTTGGGGCTGTTTGGATAAAGTGAGAGTTGAGTCGTTACCCATGGGAAAGATGGCGAATGAAGGAAACAGTATCGTAACGACTCACTGTACAGACCGCAGATATCGCTTGATGCTACTTTATCCTAAAGGCTCTTTGCCACTGACCTCTCCAGGGCTAATGAATGTAACATCCATGTATGTGTGAGAGAGAGAGTATGAGAGAGAGAGAGGGTTGTATTGTGTGGTGAAGTATAAATTAGTTCGCGCATTCATCGCAGAAGAAGGAAAGAAGGGGCAGATGGCGAATGTAAATGTTGATGTGATGTATATCAGCTGTTCGGTGGTACATGTGAATGTTGAGATGATGTGATGTATATCAGATGCTTGGTAGAGGGACTTAAATGTGTTGAGATGGTGTAACAGATATCAATTAGTTTGAAGATTGTCGAAGTGGTCGATGTGAAAGTGTTGATTTAGACTTACTGGTGTGAATATTACCTCGAGCTGAATGTCTCCTTGAAGGGCTTTCTTAACTAGACACACATTGTGAAACATGGCGGTGATATAAAAACAAAGATCGCAAACAGAGTGACACATTGGACAGCATGAGCCCCGATAAGTCCTTTAGGTCCTGGCTTGTGGGGAACACCACTGCCATCCATTCCCCTCACCCTACCCCATCTCAGCCGTTTCCTTCACACAGTATGCGGACCTGTTGATGGAACAGACTCCTGGCCAGCGAACCAACAACAAACTGAGTGAGCAGAACTCGACCGGTGAGATTGACCTCAGCAAGTGGAAACAACCTGCCAACCATGTGGCCAGACAAATGGATAACTAAAACTGACAGTTGTGGACGCTGAGAGACCGGTGGCTGATACCCTGGAGCCGCGAAAGCCATTCGAGCTTTTGGTGGACAATGTTTACAACCTTGACCCTGTCAAACTTGAATCCTCCTTGTGGACTGTCCTGAGATGTTTCTGCCAGTGATCGTATCCCAGCGTGTTGCTGTTCCTGCGTGGTGTTGTACGGAGAAACATTTTCCCATTTCCGTTGTAGACTCTGCTTTCTTGGCGAATGTCTCCTTCTGAGACTTGTTAGCTCAACATATTTTTCTTTCTGTTGTTCTTTGTAAACATTGCTAGTCAGGAAACAAGGAGAAAAGCGGGGGAAAGTTCAGAAGAGGATCTGTCGCCCGAATTCTTTTTTAATGCCATTGATATCCTACTGTTATCTCCATTGAAAAAAAAAAATAAAAAGCAGGGAGGAACAGAGTGAGAATTTCTAAAGTTTTGTTCTGTTTTGAGCCCAGTGTGCTGTACACGTGACTGATGTCTCAGGTGTTTGATGGACTGTGGATGTTGGATGATGTAGGATTTAATATTTTGTGGATGTTAGTTTGTATGTGTTTGTGGTTAGAGTTACATGTGTTGCTGATGTTAGAATTATATGTGTTGATGTTAGTGCGACATGTTTTGTGGATGTGAGTGTCATATGTATTGATGATGTTAATATTTACTGTTGTTTCTCCACGTTTTAAATGTAAATCCTGCCATCTTCTCATTCCATTCTTTTCAAATAAGAAGTTTCATATATAATTGAACCCAAAGTTTGTGTGAGGCGGACTTTTATTTTTAGTTGGGCTTCGGTGCTGTGTGTTTGTGCTGCTGCTTGTGGACATCGACAGCTCCACACTTCCTTTGCACTGCAGTAGTCTTCCCCTGTCCAGAGCCACTCACAGTCACTACAGTTATGCCGTCTGATGGCGCCAGCAGTGAGCAGCTGCTGCAACTCATATTATTCGACTACCCGGTGTAGTCACTGGCTATACTTATTGACAAACCTGTTCTTGGTGCTGCTCTTGTGGAGTGTCATCGTCTGGATGGTCATCTAAAGACAGGCCTGATCTTGGTCAGTGATGAGTCTGGCCAGCATCTGAACAGTTCATGTTGATCGGATTTCAATGATAATCACGCCAAGATACATCTTGAGAATCGAGTATAAAGTGCAGGCAGGTCATAAATATGAGACAAAAGTACAACTCTGTACAGCAAGCTGAACAAGCTCACTGTTAGCAAAGAAGGTGCGGTCACATAAGTGTAAACAATGACTGTATTGTCACTATGTGTAGACAAAGACTGGTCCTCAGCGTGGCACGAAGTGGAGTCATGAATGCGGAGGCCAATGACCGTCAGAAAAGCCTGAAGGCAATAAAAGGAATGTAATTAAAGCCAGTGCAATGTGTGTCAGTGAGTCATCGGAGGTAAAAAAAAAAGTTGCTTCTCCTCTCCCATTAGTCTAAAAGTATTTTCTAAAATTGATGCTATGAATCTGAAATCAGCTGCTAGGGAAGATATTGCGGAAGAATGGAGGTCATGAAAGTATAAAGGAGGTACACATTAGAGATTGTTCCGTGAGCAAGTAAAGACGACGGGACGGCAGGGCCATATGTCGAGGGGGGAAAATGGAAATGAGAAAAGGAAAAACCAGCCAAAACGAATGTGTGTGTGTGCGGGAGGGAGGGGAATGGTTGGGTGGATGAATGTGAGAGAGGGAGAGAAAGAGAGAGCAGACGAGAATGAGCGACAGCGACGGAGCAAAACCCACATCTACAAGAAGAAACAATTTGAAAGCGTTAACTTTTTGCTACTTGTGCCCTAAACAATGGGCCGACATGTTGATGTTGTTTAGACGTCGAAACACCAGCAATACAGCAAAACAAACAAATAATTGTCTATCCTGCACTCGGGCTGCAGACTAGAAGCACAGTGTTGCAGGACTGCGCCTGTGCACGCGGTGACCCAGTAGCCTACTAACGAGAGTGCGAGGGTGCCGGTGCAAGTCACCGCCTCCTCCCCTCCCGGTCTGTTGCCGCTTACCTGTGTTCATCCTCTCTGTGCTTGTTTCCTAATCTGTACAATTATTTGGAAGACGTCCAAGGAAGACAGCTCTTCAAGCAGGGCTGCTATCTTCACTTACCTCCTGGTGTATTTTAGGGGCAGGCTTTACACTTTGGGCAGTCTCCACACCTAGCGGAGTCTTACCAGCCACACATCGCCAGCAACTCAGTATTACGTGGTGTGACTACGTTCTAAACACGTTGTTGTAGCCACATCAAGGTCTGGTCTCCTGGCAGACAATACATTACACATCTGGCTGTACGGTCCTCGTTACCAAACAATGGGCCGTTGAGTGCAGACTGTGTGTGTTCTATTGTTCAATGTGAAGATTGGGAAAAGGAAAGAAAAAAAAGCATTCCTTTTAAACGAAGCCAATAAAACTGATCCAATAACAAATGAAACTGAAGTGTTCTCACAAGCACTACAAGTTTGCTTTTTCTATACCGAGTACAGGTCTAGGGAGGTGCCCAGGGCATGATAGTTGAAATAAACTACAGGTATTGCCTCCACACACCTGCTCTGTGAAGGTGTCGGTGCTCAGCCCGTCACTGGAGCTTGACAGTCACCTCCATATCTTTCCACATCAGTTTGTCCTCAGACCAGACGTTCTCTGTGTTACTGTTGTTGGCGATAAACTGAATGTCTGTTGTTTATTTCACAGCTTCTTTCTTTCTGTGATCTGAGGGATTTGTATTTCTTTCTTTTTCCTGCACTGTATACTGTTGACGTTCTTTGCTCGTTTCCCAGTCTATAGTGCTGACGTGAATAGATGTTTACCTGCTTAGTTTTGTTTATGTTTGTTTTTCCCGCTCTATAATGTTGACATTACTAGTTGCTTGTCTAATTATTTTTGTATATGTATGTCTTTTGTGTCTTTTTGTTTGTGCTTTGTTTTCGTGAAGATGACCGGTCAAAAATCCATGGAAAACGAAAAAACAACATTCTGGTTCTACTATTCGATAGATGTGTTGTGTTGTCGGCATCCTCGTGCAGCTTGTTAAACACTGTATTTTCTCCGCCCTTCCTCCATTCTGACCACCGTCTGACATCAACTGTCTTTACTCTCCACCTCTGTGACTTCAGTTGCAGGTCAAAGGTCTCTATTGCTCATCTCAACTACAACTGAAGACCAGCAGTCTCCACTTTCCTTCACCTTCATCTGCGTGGGTTGTCACAGTGTTATGTGTCTGTAATTCGTGGGACGTATGCTGGGGTAAATGTGCATCATGTTAATATGACTGCAATTTATCTGTCTGTCAGGCTGTCTGTCGAATATGAATAAGGCTTATGATCGTAAGATAATGAGGCAATATATATGGCACGTCTCTCTTTTTCAGAGAAGCTGTGGTAGGTAAAAACTCGGTTGGCATGTCATCATCATATGCAGCAATAAAGATGTCGCATGTCAGCAGACTGTTTTCATACGCACACCAGTTGCAAGCTTCCAGAAAAAAATGAAGATATGGCATTTCGCCGGTCCTCACACATAGTTCACGCAGCCATGGGGTTCTTAAAGCTGGCGGCGTTTCTAGGTTGGTGTAAGGTAAGACAGAAAGAAATGAAAAGAAAAAAATGCACCCTGATAAAAAGGGAAACAACCTCGAAATTTCAAATTTGCTTTTCTCATTACTTCCCTTGAAGACGGAACTTGTCAGTTTTCGTAATCTACTAATGTTTTATCGCTCAAAATATTTTGCATGACATGCCCAGCTTAAACATCGTCATTTCTTTGTATTTTTTTAAGCACACCTCATCCATTGTAGAGGAGAGGTAGGATGGCGGGAGATTTACCGCCTATGCTGTATGCTAATTGTGCTCCTAATGTCGCGCGCCGCGAGCACGTGACAGCGCGAGACGTTTATGGTGATGGCGGTGCAGTGGTGTAGGTCGTCGTGTGTCTGCTCTCACACAATATGTCAACGTGCGGTCGTCGGCTTATGATTGTCTTGTGGCTGCGCACGTCTCTCCATGATAGATGTCTATGAATGTGGCCTGCATCACCTCCTGACCCCTCTAACCTCTGAACCCACGTCACCACCTGCCTCATCGTCCTGCGCAATGTCCGACTTCGCTGAGTCCACTCAATCTTTGCAAGCTTTGCCCAGTTAAGCAGGAGTGATCTTTGGGTTATGAGGGATTCACCAGCATCGCTGCCCATGGTAGACATCAGAACAGGAACCAAATCACGAGAAACTTATTTCACTGTTTATGGTGTTTGGTTTTTCTGTTGTTTTTTTGTGCACTGAGTACTTATCAGTATGTTAGTGGTCATGAATGTCCTCGTCCCAAAGAAGTTTCCAGGTGACTAGAAAACCATCTACGTGGGGTGTATATTTGTTTCTGAGTCTGAACCTGTAGAGATAGAGGGGGATATGGGGGAGTAGGGATACTTACCTAATGCATAAACAATAGAATCCATTATCTCTCTGATACAAAATGAAACTTCAGGACTTTATAAAGTATGAACATGATTTATAAAGCAAGTTAATACCTCAGCGAAAAACAAACAAACAAAAAAAAACCGAAAAAAATACAATGATTGTCTTAAACACCTCTAGTTGAGAGCGTGCTATGGCATTAATCACAGTTAAGCACTAAAAGGAAACGGTTGTTTGGACGTTTCCTGGTTTTTTTTTTGTTTTTTTTTTTTTAGTTTTTTAAATTTGTGAGTGAACATTTATGAGGTTTGGTTTTTGAGAGCTCTATCTCTTTCTCCTTCTTACTTTTTAAATAAGCTGTATGCGTTATAAAATGCTGCATGTTGGTGAGAGTACAACACTTCGCCGCAACACGATTCACTGTCACGTGTTCTCACCTCGCCTACACTGCCATCAACAGCTCCATTGTTTGAGAAGTACATCCGCCTGAAGCAAGAGTGCTGAACTCGTTGCAAGCGTTTACCTGCACTACATGGAGGGATGAGGCCCAGGTGCAGACACCTGACGTGGGCAGTTGTGCTGCTGATGCTGACTGTGGTGTACTATCTGGACAAGGGTGAGTCTCACTGACAGCAACGAGGCTGGTGGGTGCAGTGATTCGCGAGCTGGAACGAAAAGAGCATCCTTTATTTTGAAGAAAGGTTAGCCGACTATAGAGTGAGCAGAACATGTATGAGGTCAGCTACTAGGCATTTAAATAGTGGAATTTCTCCCCTGCCAGCCTCCTCCCATCCACTCTTTTAAAGGGACATTAAGAGACACCCATGTATATTATTCGTAACAAAAATCCAACAGTCCATCTAACCCTTTCTTGCATTTCTTTGAAGTCTGATGACTAACGGACAATTAAACATCTAAGAAATCGTTAAACTTAAATTTCCTCTAATGTCACAGGAAAGTCTAACTCTTCAGCCACCTTCAGACGAACTTCGAACTGCTTCTTTAAAGAGGTAAGGTCACGTGCTTTTTCATTTTCCTACTTCTTATGATTTGCAACTTTGCAATATTTCTGCATGCAAATACTTAGAATAAAACTTCTCAATGTACAAAAAAAAAAATCTGTGAAAAGTTTGTACTTTGACAATATCGTCTTCTTGATGATGAGGATGATGAGGATGGGCTCGTTACGGGAGTGATGATGACTCGTTTTATCTTCAGACCAAGGCCGTTACAAGACAAGAAACAACCTTGATGACTGGCCAGCCCAGCGTGTTCAGCTGGTGGAGCGAGGTCCCGAGAAATCCTGCGTTTACCTCTTCCGCCTCCGAGACGTGTGCGAGATTTTCCGACGTTGCCACGCATCGCACGTGCGTTGAGCGCCAAGAGAGGGTCAGAGCTTACTGTGTCGAGAGGTTCCGTGACCAGCTCAACGACAAAGCTGGCAACAACGACACCGACGACACTGAACGATACCTAGCGGCTGGCGATGCTCTTGATGACGATACTTATCGCTCCGTCGACGTCCTCTCGTATGAGGCGGGCTCCACGCTGCTTCTGTTCTGCAGCGTCCACAAGGTTGCCTCCACCTACTGGCTGCGAGTCTTTCGCTTCCTGCACAACGACACGAACGGACGTGAGGTCAGGACCCCCCAGTCCATCAGCAAGCACGAGACTCACCTGGCACCCTTCACCTCTTCCCGCGCCCTCGCCTTGGATTACGTCACGCGAAGGCTCCATCCAGGTCTTCAGGACTTCCGGTGTATGTTCGTGCGCGAACCTTACCACCGCTTGTGGGCTGTGTACGTGGACAAGTTCGTCTTGCCCGACAACTTCTTCTGGTCCCATCACGCCTGGCAGATTAAGAAAATGTTCGGGTTTCCGGTCATGGCCAAAGCAACTACTCCAGGGACTTCACCTTGCTTCAACGTCTCCTTCGAAGAATTTGTCCGCTACGCTGTGAAGACATCGCCCCGCTGGCCGGGTCCTAACGACGATCACGTGACACCAGCTGCGCGTCTCTGTGACCCCTGCACCCTGAAACCTCACTTCATCGGACATTTTGAAACATTGGCCCATGATGCTCACCAACTTCTTCAGCAGTTCTCACTCACAGACCTTGACCCTGAGAGTGACTTTAAGCTGCACGTGCTGAACAACATGCACACCGTGACGCAGTTCGTCTATGAGACGGTAGTAGAGCAACGTCACTTCCGCCACTGCGTCACTGACTTCGACCTTCAGGACCGTCTCTTGCGAGCATTCATCCTCAACGGTTATCTCCCACCGCATGCTGCGGAAGTCCGCCACTTGGCGGCGCTGCGGTCGGTCGGTGAGCTGGTAGCCATGATGCAAGAACTGTTCACATCGTTCAACCGCACGGAGGCTGAGGTGAGGGCACAGAGAGACTCGCACCTGCGACAGTCCTACAGAGCGTTACCTGTAGACCTGCTGCATGCAGTCCGCACCTACTACAGGGACGACTTTCAGGCTTTTGGCTACGACCCACAGCCAGCCGACATATTTCAGCCTTGATTATTTATCTTACAATCGTGAAGCCAATGGTCGAACTGAAGACTTCTAATGGTGCTCGTGCTGGTGCTGGTGCTGGTGTCGTGAACTTTGTCTTTTTATGTTAGATAATGTTCAGTAACATGAAGGTAAATATTTTAGACAGCTGCACCTCCTGATCAGATCACGTGATGTTTGCTATGTGTGGTGATACTCTAAAATTTGCAATCGCTTCTTGCTCTTGTTTCTTCTTTTTCTGCTTGTTTGTTTCTTTATTTTTACCTTTACCATCTCTGGTCTTTCATAACTTACTTTTAAGATAAATTTCTGCTGTTAGATTTCATAGTTTCTTACTGTTCGGAATTCAGAAATGGTTTATTTTTTCTATAACAAAGGTTTGCTGTATATCTAATATATTATGCATTTATTTCATTTTACAGCAGTACCTATGTTGCCTTTCCAGTAAATAAATGTCTCATGCTTTTGTGAAATGTTGATATCAACAAAATCGGGAAAAATCCGCTTCCTTCATAAAACTGATTTCGGAACTTCAGTGTGTAGAATTGGATGTCAGCTTCTTGCTGCTTACATGACTTGGTCCTTTTTTCTGTCCTTTCTCTTCAGTTTCCATCTTCATTTTGTTGATGGTCATCTCCATTTTTTCATTCTGAAGGTAATAGGGAAGTGTCGATTATCTTCTAAAATGTGAGTTCGATTGCCGCAGAGAAAAAAATCCTGTACAACTCGTCCCACGTCATGGTAGTGCTAGCAAACTGCGCAATACGAACATGGAGATGTTAAAGGGCGAAGCACTTATTTAATAAATAAATAGCAAACATGAATTGATGTCGTTTGGAATATATCTATCTACCTACCTAACGGTTGATCGATCATCGGCTCTCTCTCCCTCTCTCTTTATGTTTGCCTTGTACTCAGAAACCTATTCTCTTTTTGTCTCATTTCCGTCGATGTCTGTCATTTCATTCATTCAACATAAGTAATATAATGTTGGCGCTTCCAATTTTCAGCAATCGTATCGGTTACAATACGAGCTCTTTATTTTATCCCGTTCCTTTACTTTGTCTTCATTTGTAAGATCCATTTCCCCAGCCTGTCATCACAAAAAGCTTCGAGTAAAAGATATTTTTCCTGTTTTTATTTCGCTGATTGGCCTGATATTAGTATTTTTGAAACGGCATGAAACTGGAGGCAGATGGTATACTTCTTCGGAAAATATTAATTCCTTAAATCTGAGAGACACACAAAAAAGATACAAGCCTTTCATATATATATATATTGAGCATCACTTAACCGACCCTGTATATTACTAATAGTCTAGGTGTCGACATCTGACTTTTCCTCCAGCTCTTCATCAATTTATGTGGCACAGAACTGAGCTCCATCCTGACAACCCGGACTGACCTGGAGAATAGAGAGTTTGAGGTTCGTGACACGTAGGAAGCTTGTACGGCAACGGCAAAGGCGCCCTCTAGGACTACCCGTTGTAAGAAGGTGATTAAGATATTAAGTGAGGGGATCGTAACAGGATTCAGGACTGATGTCTTCAAAAATGAACTTGTTCTTGTTTTTCTTTAAATCTCAATCGCTTTCTCACAACGAGTAAGTATAGAGGAGGACATATAGTCGAGGGCGAACATCTCTTAATCACAGCACTCACTGAAACTTTCGGAAGTGTTTGTCAATCAAAGGTAAGCAGCAGTGTGTTACAGATATTTGCACCTGGCATTGGTAAGCCCGCTACATCGACTACACCGACAGGCAGCTCCGTGTCACACACGTTTGTCAATACAGTCGTTGTGCAAGATGCCCGCGCGCCATCGTAAATCAGTGTGACGAAAGCAAGGGACCGACGGGAAGACTTCTTGGGACACACTCGGATGATGGCGTGTGTAACAGGCTCCCACACCAAAGAGTCTCCTTAGTCATCGCAAGTGCTTTTTAAAATCAGTTTCCCTTTTCAAAAGACGTGTTGGCATCATTCCCCGCTCTTAGAAGCAAAGGGAGGTAACTAGGACACATCATAGAGTCTACTTTAAACAGAAATTGTGCAATACAACTATAGATCATCTAGTACCGGTGTGACAATATTTCCCATATAAAAGAACGACATTGGAAGGTCGTTTCAGTCAAAAATGGAATGGTCGACGATACCCGTTAGCTGAATGATACCCGGCCATTGCACCATACCAAAGCAGTTTAGTGATAGTCTGAAGGTTCACACTATCATGCTTGCCAAAGTAGACATTTCTAGAAGTGAAGACAAGTAGCATCGGGTTATTTAGGACACGGTTATCTATTGAACAGAGTCAGCAGCTCATAGCGACGATGACTTGGCTTTTGGTGGTTGTCTGGCAATTAAAGGACAACACGAGGGCAACATCGTTTTCCTTACGATCGGGTTAAGTTCATTTTACAATGATAATCCTCCAAATATGAGCACATAATGAAGAAACATCGCTCAGATTGTCGTGTTCAAGAAACGATTTTTTCCCAGAAAATAAACCATCTGAATATTGGAATACAGCCTACACATTTAAACTTTATCTAGAAGCTTCGACAGAAGTGTAAAAAAAGGTCCAGACGGAATTTACTTGACAGACTGGGAAGTAAATCTTCTTATTGAGCTGTTTGGAGCAGGCACACCAATGGGGTCCTCACACTGTCAGTTGTTTTTAGCATTATGCTGGGTAAGGATACGACTGATGATGTGTTTGTGTGTCATGATGTTACTTGTAGACAAGAACAGTGTAGTACAAGTACATGATGGGTGTAGACATCGTCCATGTTGTATATCTGGTGCTTGATCTTTGTTTTAGCTTTTTACCAACAGCTCCGTAGTTGCTTTTAACAGCTCGTGCTTTTGTAGGAAGAAGATCTGATCTTCGTTTTACTGAAAGTCCAAGACTTGCCTGCACTATATCAGTGAATAGGCAACGACAGTTTTTGAAATGTTTTGAGCAAAGTCTTGAGTGCCATGTGGGAACGAAGTTTGTAAGGCATGTTTCCAACGAAGCAGTGATCTATAATTATACTGTACATATGTCTGGACAAAGTTAAAACACTGGCGTCTGTAGCCACTATCTTTAGGAACTAACTCCATCTGAGTGTCGAAGAGAACATTCAGCAATCGCACATCGTGTGCTGGTCTGTTTACTTTTACCAATGATTGCATCTTTTCTCCGAGTCCAACTCATTCAGAATATGCTATTATTAGAAGTACTTCCTGTTTTTCAGATAAATCCTGGTGTAATTAAGAGAAAAACACTAATATGATATTTCTCGTGCCTCATCGTCATAAAATACCACCGAAGTATGTTTATGCGATACACTATTCTTTCTTTCCAGCGATTTCGCTGAGCGCTCGAGCTGCCCTTTAAGTACACACTAGCAAACACATCGACCAGCAAGCAGGCTGGCTGAGCGACCCAAACCTGTCACGTGACAATGCATGGAAACGCAGCGAAATCTGTTTTTTCTTCTCTCTAACCGAAGACTTTGAAGACCTGGTGTATCGAGCTGACGAAGACTATATATTAATAAACTACTCAGTGGGCTCAGGTTGGTTATCGACGAGGACACTTTATCAAATGGCTTGCAGTCCTGTCACACAGAGAAGTATTATCCAGAATTACCAGCCTGTTAGTCGCTCAATTGACATACTTTCCTTTAGCAACCTATTTAGCAACAGCACTTGCATCGCAAACTCCAGATGTCACAGCAAAGTAAAAAAAAAAAAAAAAACCTTGTAGTTTATCAATTATACGATAATCGATTATGCATCCCATCCTAGTCTACAGTACACTAATGTCGACTGCTCTGTCAAAGGCAATAGTTTGTGTTTCACTTTTGATATCTTGATATTTTGTTCATGTAAGTATTGTGAGAGAGAGAGAGAGAGAGAAAGAGTTCATGCACTCGTTTAGTTATGAGTCTTGTGTGCGGTCTTGACAAGCCTGACCCTGTGAAACTCATGTTTGTTTGTTAAGTTTGTGTCTAAGGTACTTACTCTGGGCACTGATTAAAGCCTTTGATGACTAGTCTTTGTTCCTCGTCTCATCTTCTCTATCACGCACTTTTCATACCATCCTATCTACATTTTTCTCTCAATTTTCTTTAATTCATAACCTGCAATTTACATAAATAAATCTACTGGCATCTCATCACAATGTTTTGATTTTCTTGATGTATAATTATTCATTCTGTTTGAATTATATTTGTTGTTTTCCTTGCCGACCACGCCATAAAGTTGTTTATTTACACTAGACCAGTGTCAAAAATAACAAATTACATTTTTTTTTAACCCAGACATGTGCTGGCAGGTGAGTTCTCACTCTTGTGGTCTGACCGCAGATACTCGATACCTGTGTGTGGAACGAATCGTCATTGTAGCTCATTCATTCCGGGTGCCATACACGTGATCAGTTCTACTGGGGTAATGATGTGTCCACCTGAGATGACCTCATGCACTGTACTAACTGTACCTACTCGATCTTGTTTTCTCTGTGTGTGTGTGTGTGCGCGCGCGTGTGTGTGTGTGTGTGCATGCACTCAGCTGTATATTGCTAGCACACGAGCGCTATAAATCTTATCTATTATTATCCTTGGGGATAAATAAAGTTGTTATTGTAAAACAAAATAAAAGGGTTGATGCTGGTTTAGCGAAGTAAGGTCAAATGCCAGCAGACATGACTGACGGACGCCACGCCCACAGATGTCAGTTCCACGTTTCAATGTCTCGCCAAGCCCCGCCCAGTGTCAGTTTCACATCGTTGATGCATTTCGGAAATCGAGCAACTGGCTTCACGAACCTAGACTTAAAAAAGAAAAATTCCCGAATAGCTTGTTGCTGTGAGCAAATATATAGCGAATGAGGCGAGACTGGTGCCGGGTACAGACACCCGGATGAACACAAGCTTGTCGTCTGCGCGGTGCGGAGGGTTTACATGGCAACAGTCCTGGGTGCCATCGACGACAGGTGCGGATACTGAGACCTGAACCACGTCTACACAACAGTTCTGTCGCCTGAGGCTTGCGTCTTGAAAAGGTAAGTTAGAGTAGACCACACCATCAATATATATATATTGTTATCTTCCGCCTTCACCAAAACCATTTCGTCCTGATTCTCGGAAGGGAAAGAAGGAGAGTATCAGCAAAAGTACTGAAGTGCCTGCTGTGAGTGTAGCGAGTTACGAATAATAAATATACCAAACATAACATCCCAAAACCAAGTTTCTGTCTGAGGAAGAATTGGAACATCCAAAACCCATTCTGATGGATCGAGGCAGTGTGTTTTCATGAATCAGCGTCTATCTTACCATCATTTAAAAATGGTTAAACAGGGATTCTGATAGGAGGTAGAAAATTGAGCTCCTCTCACCCTCCGTCTGTGTGTGTGTGTGTACTGTGTTACCCCATTCACCGCGCACACGGAGCAGATCAAAGGGGAGCGTGACACACCACCGACTATTTCTCAGTGAAGGGAAACGATACAGTGCAGTCCCCAGACAAAAGGAGCATATAAATCAGGAACATCCTGTCTCTTCCTCCCCCCGCACTATCTCTTTCTCTCTCTCTCTCCACACACACACATCACTAAGGTACCTTACAAGAAGATGTTAATGTGGTATTTGTTATTATTTGTAGAGCATCTCATAACAGGTCAAACCAATCAAACATTGTGTGCGGACACTTGCTACTGGGAGTTTGAAAGGTGTGGAGACAACTTTCCATCAGCCACAACCGTGAGTGAAAGACAAGACTCCTTTACTGCTGCAACTGTTTCACATTCACAATTACAATCAAAAACAAGTGAGCGTTGATTTTGTTAACGTGGACTGAAAAATTTAAGACTTTGTTATAACAAGTTTTTTTTTTCATATTTCCTTCTTAGTGTGCCTGACCCACCCTCAGACGTCTCACGTGCGAGCCCACAAACTGGAGTCTTCAGTCTTCACAGGAATACGTTCCTCGGCCTGATTGTCCGTACAGGAAGTACACGAGAGTCGTCGTCCTTTGAAGTACAGTCATCGACAGGACTAGACACTGGCAATGTTCACACTTGATGCAGTCCTGCTGGCATTCACATTGAGCTTCATTGTGGATCTTCAATCTCGCCTCCTTGCCTCGTGCTTCGTGGTGTCGGGACTACCTGAGAAGAAATTCGCACACCTGGGTGACGTCAACATTGGACTTCTCATGCCTCTCTCCCACTACAACAGCGCCGAGATGGCTTGTAGCCACCAGATGTTGGACCCTTCCTATGTCCACTTGTCACAGGTAAAATCCATCGATCAAAAAACATGAAGACATTTATTTTGTTAGAACCTATCTTTCGTAAACCAATTCTACACAAGAGCTGGGCGGAGAAAGATGTATACGTAATTAAATTGGAATTGTAAAGATTGCTAATGATCTTTGGGTAAAACTTAAAAAATTGTATGTTAGACAAATGTACAAATGCCCCAAAGATAACTATCAGTGAACATCTTGTCCTATTTGGATGCAGTAATAACTTTGAGACAGATGTTGTACTTGATTTAATTTTACTGCTCGCAAAAACATACATATATATATATATTTTTGTAGACTTAAAAAAGCCATCCCCCAGGTATAACCCTTTATTCAAATATTGAAACACAGATATACCATTAAAAAATTTAATGCATGTTTAGAAATAAACGAAGAGAAGTTTGCTAAACATTTTCTACATTATAAACAACTTGTTAACTACACATAAATACTGATTTATATATCATCATCTTATATTGTACTGACTCCCAGTGCTGTTCATATTGCATATTACACGTGTTCGTGTGTTGTTCATATGAAGCATATGCGTGAAGCGTATTTCCCTGTGAACTCTGCTCTACGTGGCTACGTGCATGCGCAGTACGTCTCACGTAGTCTCTTGTCTTGTTCACGTGTGTTTGAAGTCTTGTCTGCTCTTTTAATGTCGTGTTTGTTGTGAATCCAAGTTTTCATATAGTTATTTCACGGCGCTGCTTGTTTGGCCAAACAGATCGTGGAGTACGCAGTCGGGGTGTGGAACTCGCGGGGCCTGCTGCCCAACAACCTGACCTTTGGCTTTGTTGTCCTCGACGACTGTGGCGATGTCAACATCGCTGCTGCGCAGGCCCTCACCTTCGTGCCGCAAACCTCCTGTCGCAGTGAGATGAAACAGATGTCGGCCCGTCCTCACTCGTCTTTTCCCTGTCTTCTTTCATCAGTTCTCGTCATTTCCTGTCTTTCTCGTGTCTTGTCTCGTCACTTCCTGTAAAAATTCAAAAGTTATTCTGGAAATGCTGACTTTTTCTTCTTTTTCTTACTTTTTCTTCTGTTCGCCATACTTAGAAAACTCTGTGTACACCCTTGCACACTTTCTTGTTTCTGTTTACAGCTGCGGCCAATGGCGAGGTCAGTAGTGACGTCACGGAGTCCTATGACGTAGTGGCGGTCATCGGGTCAGCCACCAGTTCACAGAGCAAAGCCGTGTCGCATCTGCTGGGCCCTGCACGAGTACCTCAAGTCAGCTTCTTCTCCACCAGTGACGAGCTCAGCGACAAAGCTCTGTTCCCCTACTTTGTGAGGACCGTCCCACCTGACAGGTGAGTTGACTATTTACCGCGATGGGTGGTAGCACAAGGTGGGTTAATACGGGCTTCCTGTAAACACTAACTTCTGTGGCATACTCTACAGTGTGAGTCACAGCAAAATAAAATTATTTACTTTTGGGACAATGGATAAAATGTGCTTATTCTGATAAGGACGCATTTAGAATGCCTTCAAACCATGAATTAAACTCATATTCGTTTACATACCAGCGCTGGAAATGGATCGTGTGAAAATATGTATCTCCTTGTGCTCCAACAAAACATAAATCTTAACAGCATTACGGAAATATGAAAAACGATTGAACATTGTTCATGTGTTTGAAGTACTTATCTGACGACAAGAAACACGATATATCAATGATACACACACATATATATATATAAAACACACCACTGTATAGTTAGTGTTTACCAATCCCTGGCTGCGAGCATCTTTAAAAGACCTACACCAAATGGAAGCAGACCTTAAAGCTTCACCACCCAGACAGATGACTAGACTAATTGGCTGGTAAACAGGGAGAGGAAATGTCGTAAGCAGACAGCAGGTCTTGAGAGGAGGAAGAAAGGATGGGTCGTATCCCACGATAGGTAGGGTAGAATCAAGGGCGGTGCACTCACACTTCTCTCAACTCTCAACACAGGTCAGACTGACCTTGATGCCCTGTCTGAGAACAGAGCCAACGGTAATGACAGGGTAACTACAAGAAAATTACATGGCAGTCTTCGACCACGGATAGACAGGCAAGCTCGACAACAGACAAGACAGCAGAACCGACAGCAGACAGGACCGAGAACATACAAGACCATCGGCAGACGGATAGCAAGAATAGGAATCAAAAGAAAGGACAGGTAACTGGTGTACTTCTGCATGAAATTCGATGGCTGACGAGTAAGCAGCGTTGTGCATGCAACAGGCGTGTGGACCAGTCTGTTGGCGTTGATTCCGTGCGATGACAGGCACTTGGCGCACTTTCACGACCTGCGAATCACAATCACCAGCCGCACAACGCAGGTGTTCCAACAGCCAGGTGCTTCACAGCAATGAAGGACCTCAAACTCAGACGCTGCTTGTGTTCAGATTTACAAGATGTCAGGCTGTTATTCCTCTTCTGAAAGCTGTTTGACAAAGTTGCTGCGCGTGAAGCGTTAGTCGGCGTATTGATGAAGACGCTCGTCGAAGTCAGGTCTCGTTGTACAGGCCGCTCCCGACACTCAGAATGGATTTTGTTTATTGTACTCAAGTTCCCGGCTCTAAGTTATGTTCTTACAAGCGGTTGTTGACGTCATAACACGCCATATTGACCTGTGACCCATCCAGCATCCAGCATCCAGCATCCACACTTACAGAAACATTTGTGGTCTAACACAATACACCTCCCAGTCAGTGGTTAGCCTCCTTTAAGGACGTTCTTGTGCGTTGGTGTGCTGTTCTTGTGGAACTGTACATGTGTGTGCTGCTTTGCACAGTTGTACCTAGGTGTTCTGCTGTTGTCGAACTGTACTTTGCTCACTGATATTGCAGCACAAAGCCCGACATTGCTCCTGCTATCAAGCTTCTCTCGCATCCGCTCCATGATGTAATGGTCATGTAGTAGGTGTCAGACTTTGTCTGTCTTTGTCTTGTCTTTCATGCCAGCAACCACGGCAGATCTTAAAACCTTAGATATGATATGGTCTGTCTAAGTAGTCTATGTCTATGCTCTAAGTAAAATTATTAAGAACTCGATAGTGGCCTTAACATTATTGTTTCTTCAGATTTCAGTTTCAAGCCATATTCAGGCTGATGCAGCAGTTCGGGTGGAGCTACGTGTCTGTCGTGTACACAGAGGGCAGTTACGGTGAAAACGGCTTCCGACAGCTGCAAAACCTGTTTGAGAAACATGGAATTTGCCTTGGGGCGGCCATGAAGATTGCAATGGTCATGACCGACCTCCAGGTAGACATATGAACACGTGACTATTGATGTACGCATGTGCTGAGCTATCATTTAAATCATTTAGCTTATGGGATGTTGTGGACCTACGATTGCTTTGGATGGTGTGTAACTTTGATGAGCTACTTCACACGAGAACATGGCGCCGCTGAAACAAAAATTTGTATTTGAACTGGTACAAGAAAAATAGTCATGAATCAATAAATACAATAAAGTTTTAATTCAGAAAAGTACTTGCAGATTAATAGGCAAGACACATTACATTTATCAGGATCCAGGTCTACCCTCTTGGTCTACAGTACACGTCCACAATTTCTTGTCTTTTTAATGACTCCGCGCCATCTCTAGGATGCCTTTGGTCTCCTGCCAGAGGTTGCTCATTCCCTCCCGTCTGTCGCCGTCTTGTAGATTGATTTCCCTTGGCACTTCCTCCTGCTATTTACAGTTCACTGCAAGCTGACACACTCTCGCTATAAACCTTCTTTTCTGTACCGCATTGCTCGAGTCGAAAACCTCCTTCAATCATCATTTGGTTCTTGCAGGAAACCAAACAGTCAACAAGTATCTGAAAGCCAAGAATCGTGACAAGTTCTAAAATTTTCCCCCTGAAATTGTTCTGGTTGCCCTTCTGGACAGTGACTTAAGGAAACAAATTTAGCGAAGATATATTTTTTTTAGGATAAGGATTATAAAATTTGTAAATAATAACCTTAAGTCTTGAAATACCCATTTTCTTGTCCTATGAAGTTGTTGTAATTCAGCGCTGATGTCGTCAGGCTCAGGAGGTGGCGTTGAAGCTGGTGGAGAACAGGAACGCCCGCGTGGTGGTGCTCATCACGTCCAGGGAGCACGCGCACAGCATCATCGCCGCCACCTCTGACCTGGAGGCTGCGGGTCACTTCATCTGGGTGGCCAGCGACGCCTGGGCCAGTGCGGCGACCGCCATGGGGGACCTGGGCCCGGCGATGTGGGGAACCGTCACTGTTAGTCCTTTTGGGTCGAGTGTCCCTGAGTATCACGAGTACTTCCTGAACCTTACTCCGGTATGCTTTGCTGTCTCCTTCTTTCACTCAAGTGTCTCTCTTTCTCTCTCTCAACGCACGCACATAAATCTTTCTCTCTCAGTTAACATACAATACATAATCATTTTGGTGTTTATACGGCTTTTATGTCATGTAAACGTTCACATTAAAACTCTTCTATGTGTTGCAAATGTTCGCCATGTCGAAATCTACGTAAAGGTTCGACTTGTCAGAAACCTTGTATGTCAGCTTCCGTTATTTCTGTCATCTGCTCTCAGAAGGACACGCGCAACCCCTGGTTTGAGGAGTTCTGGGAAGGGTTCTTCAACTGCTCGCTGCACAACGGAACGTGCAGTGCCAACCAAACATTGCACGCTCGAAAGGGCGAACTGTCCTACAGCCGCATCCTCGGTTACGTCGTTGACACCATCGCCGTCATCGCTAATGCCACGGCGCGGGTGCTGATGTCCCCGGCATGTGCCGGACTCGCGGGGCGCCAGGCGCGCACGTGTGTTACGGGAACGAGGCTGTTGTCAGAGGTGAAAGTCACGCACGAGCAGGGCCTGACGGGGTGGTTGGAGCTGGAGGACAACGGCGACCGTCTGGGATCGTACGTCGTCAGCCAGGTCCTGCCACTCCACGCCGCGGTGCCTGGCGCGCTCACGTCAAAGGTCGTCAGCACGTTTGACGCGCACTCCAAGACCTTCACGGAAGTGAGCGATGTGGACTGGCGGTACCACACTCGCCTACAGGAGGAATCGAACCGTCTTAACTGGAGTCTTTTCCCTCCCGAGTCTCGCTGCAGCTGGCCGTGCAGCATCGGGGAGGCTCGCATACCGCAGGAGGTGACCTGCTGCTGGTTGTGCAGGCCGTGTCGCCCCAACGAGCATCTCGTTCTCAACGGCACCATGTGTCAGACATGTCCCACCTTCACCTGGCCTGACCCGGCCACCGGCTACAGCACGTGCTACGACATCTCGCCAGACACGCCCACCTTCGCCAGCCTGAGGGGAGTGCTGCAGACGCTGGCGGCACTGGCGTGCTGCGCGCTTTGCCTCGCCGTCCTCGTCTTCTTCGTCCGTCACTGGAACTGCCGCATCATCAAGGCGTGCTCGCGCGAGCTGTCCCTCCTCATGCTGCTGGCCATCGGCCTGGGCTACGTCACCATGGTCACGCTGCTGGCCCCTCCCAGCGAGGTGTCGTGTCGCATCAACTACCTGCTCTTCTGCCTCAGTTTCGCCGTTATCTACGGCTCGCTGCTCGTGCGCGCTCAGCGCATTTATCGCATTTTTGACGCAGGTCAAAGGTCGACACAAAGACCTCGTCTGATTGGTTCCAGCCACCAGCTGCTCTTCGCGGCAGGTCTTATTCTGGTACAGGTCAGTTTTCATTCGTGTTGTAGAGATAAGCAACGATTTCATCTTCTCGTATACAGTCATTGTGTCTGTCTTTGTAAATGTAATGCTCACAATTTCTGGTTGCCTGCCTTCCTGACTGGCTGACTGACTGGCTGGCCGTCAGCAATATTGCCTTTATTTCTTCTTCTCTACTCAATACTTTCTACAGTGTCTGTCTATCCGTTCGGGATTACCGTTAAACAGGTAAGGACTACTTTGACTATCGATAAACAACTGACTGGTGTGATATCAAGAGGTTGCCATGTTACTTTCAGGTGTTGATCTGCAGTCTGATAATGAGTGAGTACGGCCCCTGGCACCGGCGGTTTATGGCGGTTGCCATGGAAGCGTACGTGGAGGTGAGTTGCGAGGTGCCGGCGGTGGGCCTGTACTCCTTCCTGGTGTACAACCTGCTGCAGGTGGCCGTCTGCTCGCTGCTGGCCTTCAAGACGCGGCGCCTGCCCGACAACTTCAACGAGTCTCGCTTCATCTCCATGTGCGTGTCCACCACGCTGGTCATCTGGCTGGCCTTCGTGCCCGCTTACATGGTGTCCGGCCGCGAACACCTGCGGCTGCTGATGCTGGCCCTGGCCCTGGCTCTCAACCACAGCGTGGCGCTCGTCTTTCTCTTCCTGCCCAAAGTCTACGCCGTCCTCTACCTGCAGGACGCCGCTGACGTCACGGCCACTGCCATGACAAGAGCAGGTGTGACGATGACGTTGGCACGTCACGCGCAGCACCTGAGCTCCGTCACCGCAGTCGTGAGGCGCACAGTGACGACCACGTGATCAGAAGCGGACAGGTGAGCTGTGGCCTCTCCTCATCCTGGTGAATGCCGGACTGTGACTGATGTTAGGGTCAGCCACGTTTTTCAAGCACATCAGACCTCAGCCCTGCCTGACACTCTTACTTGTCTGTAGGAGGAAGACGGCAGTGATCAGCATCAAAATTCTTTGATTTGTGTGAACGATATTCTTTTGTATGTCTATGTATATTTTGTTTATTCGTTTTACATGGTTTGTATGCCAATGCTAGCTCGTGTTTATATGTTGTATTTTCTAAACTTGGATAGCTACGGGCTGCTATCTTCAAATACAAATTAAAATGTGTGGCGCAAACTATTTTATCCCTTAGACCTGGAAGACAGGTGCGCGAGCTGTACATTGGAGGTATCCAGGCCTGAAACCGAGTTTGTGATGTTGGTAGAAACCATCCCTACGCTCGCGCGCACACCCACACACGCACACCCACACACGCGCGCACACACACACACACACACGCGCGCAAACACATACACGCGCGCACACACAGAATGAGACAGAGAGACGCACACAACCATACAGTCAAACAAGGAGACAGAACTTTCTACTCACACGCTGAGCCAGCGTGCACACATCTGTACAGTCCAAAAATCACATTTTTAAAATATAAGCTGATGTTTAATAAGAATGTTCTATGACTATCCAATAAGTGCGGCTAGTGACAGTACGTGTGACTTATAATTGCAGTACAAATAACTAGCGACAGTGTGACTAGTGACAGTACAGTATTTATTGGTGACAGTACTAATGTCATAAGTGACAGCACACTACATATGATCATCAATATTATCACATTTCAAGTGTCGTATGTGAAGTGCGTCCCACCGTAGTTTTGACAACACATGCTCAAAAACATTTCATCTGTAGTCCAACAGGACCAAAACCTAGCATCTGAAAGACTATGACTTGAGATGTCTGGCGGCTACACAGGTTTGACACGGACCGATGAAGGGTGACTATTACAGGCGACACGAAACAGTGACCTTATGTGTTTTTCTCTATGTTGCTGTGGGCGACGCCGGGTGAAGACTGAAGTATGATTTTCCTCATTTGAATTAAACGAACTGAAATGGATTGATGTTCCCCCGTTGTACGACACCACCGCCATGGCGGACGCGGCAGTGATGACGTGTCCCGTGTAGCTGAGCACAGCGCCACCAGCTAAGGTCAACGCCGAAGACATTTCCTAAAGACTAGGGATGCAATTTTTCTAATGATGAAGTGTCGATACTATTCCCCCAGATCCCCTGCTTCCATCCTCGGGTACACGCCATCAATGTCACTACACCACACATGTAACTATTGCAAGACATCAGCGCAAGAACAATGAACACGCTCAATAAGTGAGAAAGCTCAGAACAGGATCAAACCTTTGGTGGCCCGTGAAAAGACTTCACTTTGAGAAGCTTTAGAGTGGATATCGAACGGTAGAAGGAGGAATATAATGGAGGCTGCGAACCAGACCAAGGAGCGGCAAGACAACTGGCCATGTACAGAGAAAACTGAAGTGGAAGCGCGTAGCTGCTGCCCTAGACACCAGGGGATGTTAAAGGACGATGAGGATGGACATAGTCGGGGTCGAGGGAACGGAACGAGAATGCATGGAAAATATAGAACATATAGGGATGGGATCGAGAGACACGCGTCAAAGGGAGAGAACAAATGGACGGGAGGTAATCTCAATAGCTGCAGTGTGGACATCATCATCACCGGACAGAGAAGCAGACTGACCTGCGGTCTATGAACATGAGGTCGGGTTTCTGAAGGTGGACACTTGACATGTGTACTTATGTACAATGTACACAAACACACGAGTCTATAGCAGTACAATTGTGGAAGCCGCTGTACATAAATATTCAAGCATATGCGAGTGCAAGGCTAACAGTCGGGTATGTAAACACACAAATGTCTGACAGTACAGTGCTGCGAGGACGAGAAATAGACTTCAGTAAGTGTAAGAGGGAAGAGTTATGTAAGTACACTGTAAAGAGGGACGTATTAAGTACAGTGGGGGACATATTAGGCAAGTACACTGTAACAACGTTGGGGAGTACTGGATCAGTACACTGTAACAACTGACGAATTACAACTGACGTATTACATTAGTACACTGTAACAACTGACATATTACACTAGTACACTATAACAACTGACGTATTACATTAGTACACTGTAACAACTGACTTATTACATTGTTACTCTGTAAGACGCAATGTGTCATCACACAGTAGTCAGGAAGCGGAGTGCATAGCGAACCACGTGACTGGTAGCGGATGCTGTGAGACAGGACTCGAGGGTTTGTCGTGCGGTGTTGTACATTCTCAGACTGTACACTCATACAGCATGTCTCACTCCCACTACACAAGAAGACGTGGAGATGTAGAAGTAGTTTCTTCAGCATGCTAAAGTTTGGCAAGACGAGGTGGATCACAGCTGTTTCGAGCAGCTTTAGAGTCAATATCGAACGGTAGAAGGAGGAATATAATGGAGGCTGTGAACCAGACCAAGGAGCGGCAAGACAAGTGGCCATGTACACAGCATTTTGTTTGATAACAGTGGTCAGCATCGCTAAATATGGCAAACTATGGCAAACAATTAAATATACTTGGATCACAGCGCTCAGTAAAATTGTTAGCACCGCTAAATATGGCAAACTATGGCAAACAACTCAATATATTTGGATCACAGCGCTAATTAAAATTAACATCACCGCAAAATAAATAAAACCATTCCTAGTCTTGAAACAGTGCTGTGTGACCACAGTGTCATACGGACGCACGCTGCAAACATTGATGAATTGTTGTGGTGTACATTATTTATGATAACTGAAGTGTCACGAGTGCAATCTCGTCGTGCATTTATTATAAGCTACAGCAGAAGTTGTCTTCTATTGTCTTTGTGTAAATATATTTTATTAGTCTGGATTATTGCTACGTTTCAATTATTGTTTAACATCTCGGTAAAAAAAAAAAAAAAAGGCAGTGAGTGTTATGATGAGGATGAGGATGATGATGAGGAGGAGGAGGAGGAGGAGGGGGAGGAGGAGGACACACAACACATGACACCGTATCATGACACATAACATGACACTGTGGTGCCAACGATCGCACGCTGACGTCAGTCGTGACACAAGGGGAGATCAATGCTCCCCGAGTTGCAGCATCGTGATGTCGCAGTTTGCCTT
This sequence comes from Pomacea canaliculata, assembly GCF_003073045.1. Classification (NCBI taxonomy): domain Eukaryota; kingdom Metazoa; phylum Mollusca; class Gastropoda; order Architaenioglossa; family Ampullariidae; genus Pomacea; species Pomacea canaliculata. The sequence goes on along the minus strand of NC_037590.1, from coordinate 24,334,322 downwards.
GGGGGAGGAGGAAGGGGAGGGGCAATTAGTTGAGGCGGTTGGATCCCGAAAGACCAGTTAAAACACTGAGTGCGTGAGGGCAAACTGAGTTACAGAAAACTCAAAAGATTAGTCTACATTAAATAAATGAATTCTTGAAATATGTTTGTTTAGTGCTAGGGTTTGAATCCAATTCCAGATCATTAAAAAGAATTCATGATTCTGTGCTAAGTACACACACTGACTGTGTGGGATCGTGCTGTGATGTGGGAGGTGTGAGGAGTTTACTTATCACCTTCTCTAAATACCGACATGACGATGGTGTGATCATGTATAACAGTTTACAGTTATTGAATACAATGTCCTACTCTCCTGACACTCAACTGTAGCAATCGGTAATATCCGACAAAAAGCTTTTCCAAACGCGGTATGTTTGAGACAGAAATGGGAAAATAAAGTTTATGCATTCGCAACGATTGGATTATTAACTTATAAAGTAAGGAACTATTGCAATGGGCAAAGGTTTAGCAATATTTGACTGAAACAAGAATGTTTTCATTTCAGCATTAATGTATGCAATAATCATGCTGCTGCATACACAAAGATCAGACTTAATGTTTTATAAAGTCCAGCATGTAAGCCATGCTCAGATAGTCTGTTGACATTTATTGTCGCGTTCATGAGTTGTGTTCATGTTTACAGATCGCCCTCACAAACATTCATTCTCACGGCGCAGGACCAACTTGAAGAAAGTTCGGTCCTGTGGATACGTTCCCAACACTTCCGCCGAAGGTTCCGCTACAGACGTCACTTCCGGCAATATTATTTCCGTTACACCGGTGGATGGCGCTGACTGTTCCTGGGCTGGCTCGCGTTCTGGGTACCCGGGTATTGGCTGTGCTGACGTCAGCGGCGTCCTGCAGGTAGAGGACGGCGTAGACTTTGGGCAGGAAGAGAAAGACGAGCGCCACGCTGTGGTTGAGAGCCAGGGCCAGGGCCAGCATCAGCAGCCGCAGGTGCTCGCGGCCCGACACCATGTAAGCGGGCACGAAGGCCAGCCAGATGACCAGCGTGGTGGACACGCACATGGAGATGAAGCGAGACTCGTTGAAGTTGTCGGGCAGGCGCCGCGTCTTGAAGGCCAGCAGCGAGCAGACGGCCACCTGCAGCAGGTTGTACACCAGGAAGGAGTACAGGCCCACCGCCGGCACCTCGCAACTCACCTCCACGTACGCTTCCATGGCAACCGCCATAAAACGCCGGTGCCAGGGGCCGTACTCACTCATTATCAGACTGCAGATCAACACCTGAAAGTAACATGGCAACCTCTTGATATCACACCAGTCAGTTGTTTATCCATAGTCAAAGTAGTCCTTACCTGTTTAACGGTAATCCCGAACGGATAGACAGACACTGTAGAAAGTATTGAGTAGGTTAGAAGAAATAAAGGCAATATTGCTGACGGCCAGCCAGTCAGTCAGCCAGTCAGTCAGGCAACCAGAAATGGTGAGCATTACATTTACAAAGACAGACACAATGACTGTCTATGAGAAGATGAAATAGTTGCTTATCTATACAACATTAAAGACAACTGACCTGTACCAGAATAAGACCTGCCGCGAGGAGCAGCTGGTGGCTGGAACCAATCAGACGAGGTCTTTGTGTCGACCTTTGACCTGCGTCAAAAATGCGATAAATGCGCTGAGCGCGGACGAGCAGCGAGCCGTAGATAACGGCGAAGCTGAGGCAGAAGAGCAGGTAGTTGATGCGACACGACACCTCGCTGGGAGGGGCCAGCAGCGTGACCATGGTGACGTAGCCCAGGCCGATGGCCAGCAGCATGAGGAGGGACAGCTCGCGCGAGCACGCCTTGATGATGCGGCAGTTCCAGTGACGGACGAAGAAGACGAGGACGGCGAGGCAAAGCGCGCAGCACGCCAGTGCCGCCAGCGTCTGCAGCACTCCCCTCAGGCTGGCGAAGGTGGGCGTGTCTGGCGAGATGTCGTAGCACGTGCTGTAGCCGGTGGCCGGGTCAGGCCAGGTGAAGGTGGGACATGTCTGACACATGGTGCCGTTGAGAACGAGTTGCTCGTTGGGGCGACACGGCCTGCACAACCAGCAGCAGGTCACCTCCTGCGGTATGCGAGCCTCCCCGATGCTGCACGGCCAGCTGCAGCGAGACTCGGGAATATCCGGGTTCTGGGCGTCTTCTGCAATCTGGAAGTGCACCCAGCTGAAGTTGCGCAGATGCGAAAACTCGCCGAGCCGTGCATCAAACCTGGCCACCAACATCTCTGTGAGGGCGCCACCATCCCCAGGCAGCAGCTGTCGGATCTCGTACCGCCCCAGACGGTCGCCGTCGTTGTCCAGCTCAAGCCACCCCGTGTATCCCTCCTGTTGTGTGAGCTTGATCTCCTCCAGCAGCCGCGGCCCCGTCACGCATGCACGCGCTTGGCTGCCGGTGCGACCTGCACAGTGAGTGGAGCGGAGCACCCGGGCTGTGGCGTTGGCAATCATGTGCACGGTGTCGGCAATGTACGCCGTGTAAGCTTGTGCCACGTATCCGTCGCCGTGCGCGCTGATGGTCAGATTCTCTGGGCAGGTCCCGTTGCTGAGGGAGCACCGGAAGTATTCCTCCCAGAAGTCGCGCAGCCAGGGATCGTCAGACCGAGCCTGCGGACCAGACAACTCTCAGCCTTTCATCTAGAGCAGGGGTGGGCAATTAATTTTCTCAAGGGGCCGCATGAGAAATTGGAAAGGTTTTAGAGGGCCGGACTAATATAGTTAACTCAGTTTTACCCAATACTGTATATAAAGTATATATACTGGCGGGCGGGCCGGTCAGAGACAGGAGGTGGAGCGGATGCGGCCCGCGGGCCGCCCTTGCCCAGGTCTGATCTAGTGCGTGCACGCGCACACGGTGACAAAGCGACCATGTTACTTAGGACAGATCTACTCCACTTTTGTCAGAGAAATAATTATAATTTTTTTCCAACAAACCTCACAGAGAGAAAGAGATTAGAGAGAAGGAGGAATAAATGAACTAGTTAATTAAGGTTTCACTTTATCACAACTAGCTTCATAACCGGCAAGTGCAAACTAATCATTCAAATGTTTTCAATATTTAACGGTTAAAAAGAAAACTTATGTGACAAACACCAAACAACCACTTAGTTCTTTAGGGAGAAAATGTAAAGGAAAGACGAGAGAAAGGCAGCTGAGAGAGACTCAGATTCCGCTCTCTAACAATGTGGCTGACAGATGATGTTACAATTCTGAGGTCTAATACTTCAACACGGGGACGGTGGAGGTGACAGTCATTGGTCACGTGGCCGACATGTGCCAGCGGAGAGAGTCTTACGAGCGTTTGGTGCTGAAAGTAGTCGTCGTAGGCCTTCACATACGCCATGTAGGGGCTGAGAAACATGCTGCCCCACAGCAGCCGCCCGAGGGACGCCATGGTGGGGATGTCGGTGTACCAGCTGTCAGAACCTATCCAGATGAACGTACCCGGCGACGTCAGGCGCGCGGTGGCCGTCAGGATTTTGCGCGTGTTGATTGGACCCGTGATCATGATGACCACCCGCGCCTTCTTGTGCTTGACCAGGCTCTGGGCGATGACATCCGCCTTCAGGGACAGGGACAAGGAATCGACAGTAGGTGTTATTCAAACATACGAGCATTTTGTAATGTATTGAACCCAGTCTTCATTTTCATCAGCATCGTCGTCGTCATCGTCGTCGTCGTCGTCGTCGTCAATCATCATCAATAATCGTTACCTTTATGCAGGATTTGAAGGCTTCGAACGTCGACACACTTCAAAGTGGCAGACAATTCCGAACAGTCGTGTGAGAAGTACTGTTTGTGATGAATTCCAGTTTGTCTTGAAGAACTTTACGTTACATCGCCATTTACATTAAAAGACTCATCAGCCCCCATTTACCTCGTTGTCACTGATGGCGATTGAAACCTTGTGCGTGGCGGCGAAGCACAGATCATGTATGTCAAACAGGTTCCTGAGTTGTGTGTAACCATTCTCTCCGTAACTGCCTTCCAAGTAAACCACGGACACGTAGCTCCACTCGTATAGACGAATGAGAGAAAAGATGGCAAGAACTGGTACCTTCCGCGGGAAAAAGAAAGCGCTATATTTGAAACAAAATCACGAATCGTTTTTTTTTCGGAAAGAGAAAGAAATGTGTGACAAGTATGTTTGCTTCTATGTTCATGGGATCTGTTCATATGTTCATTTTCATGCTCTTACTTGTCTTCTTCGTTAACTTAAATTTACGTTTATGCAACTCCTAATGACAAGCGTTACATTAAATTAGAGGGAGGAGGAAGAGACAGAGGGGAAAAAAAAAACCTGTCAGCCTTTAGGTACAGAGTGAAACCCCAGGGGACACGATTTCAATTTCTGGGACACGATGCATGTAACTATATTGTTAATAGTAATAAAAGGTATAAAGGAACGAACTCCAGTCCACAGCCATAGTTGATTTGTGGAAGGAGTGATGGAAATCTACCTGTGCGTACAACCTGTGCTTGGCGCACGTTACCTGTCAGGTGGGACAATCCTCAGGAAGAAGGGAAACTGAGATTTGTCGCTGAGCTCGTCGCTGGTGGAGAAGACGCTGATGAGCGGCACCTTGGCCGGGCCCAGCACGTGCGACACGGCCTTGCTCTGCGTGCTGTGACTCGCGCCTATCACCGCGATGACGTCATACGGCACGACAGCGTCCTGGCTGGCTGGGCTCGTGTCTGTCCTCGCGTTCAACAGACAGGTAGACAGGACAAGTTGGAAATAAAATCATTGTGCCGTTATAAGTGAGCTACTACTGTGAGCCGTTGGGGAAAGATGGCGACCTTATTTTAAAATATGGAGCTCATCGAAAAATTAATCGGAATCTGAAAAATCCTCAAAATCAGCCACATAGTTGTTTAAAGTTGGGGAAAAAAATCTCGGTTTATATCCGAAATTTACGATAATAAAAAAATAGAAGGCTTTTGCTAAAACTTAGATCATAAATAATTATTTCATGACTTTCCAACAAAAGATAAATTATGATAGTGTTATTTTGAAGAGCTCGGCGTGAATAAAGTCCATGACTTTGTGGATGTGAACCTGTTTGGCCAGCGTGCACAGCAAGCACCTGACGACATCCTACCTGGGCAGTTCACCTGCGGCATGAAGGCGAGGGCTTGTGCAACCGCGGCGTTGTCCGTGACACAGTCACTGAGCACAGCGAACCCTAGGGTCACGTTGGACGGCAGCAGCCCCTCGCGGTTCACCTGCCTCACAGCATACTCCAGGGCCTGTGTGTCCGACACCATGAGCACTTAAACCCTCCTTCTCTCCACACACCTCTCTCTCTCTCCACACACACAAGTAAACAGGAAGAGTAACGTACACACTAACCAAAAATACATGTTGAACTGGTTTCTTTGGGACTTTTGTGCAACATTGCATCGTTAAAACTATTTATTATTTACGGCATGAATGGCAATTTATTACCTGAGAATAATGGACTGACCAGAGGGATTCCGGCTGGTCTGAGCACAAAAGAGAACTGTCGTAGGCGGACAAAGGCAGGAGAGCTCCAATATTAATGTCTGCCAGCTTCAAGAACCTCTTTCTGGGCAAGTTGGGTATGACGAAATTTGCACTGGCTAGCCTCCAACGGCAATTCGTCATGGAAGAAAGTTGCACGACAAAAAGAAAGAGAGCTGAGGGATAAGACACCATAGCTGCTTGCAACCGGTCTGAAAGACAAAAATGTTGACATGGTTACCACAGGCAACGTGTAGCGAGACAGAGACCAAGAGGGACGTGAAACTGTGAATAAATTGTTCTTTTTAATACCACAGTTACAGAGTACATTTCAAATGCTCACTTACACAGTTTGGTATCGCTTCTCTTAACAGGTTTTTAATTTGTTTTCGTAAATCGCCGGTGGTAGGTTTAATAACAGCAGTAGTAGTACCAGCAACAACAGCAGAAAGCAATGAGAAAAGAAAAGGAGAATTGTAAATGAAGTATTAAAGATTCACGAATGTGTCAAGATAAACATTCAAACATATCAAGCAAACGTTTGAAACGGAAGTAACATGCTAACTGGTGTCATGGAAGTAACATGCTAACTGGTGTCACGGGAGTAACATGCTAACTGGTGTCATGGAATAACATGCTAACTGGTGTCACGGGAGTAACATGCTAACTGTGTTATGGACAGTTGGTGTCACGGGAGTAACATGCTAACCATGCTAACTGCATAACATGCTAACTGTCATGGTAGTAACATGCTAACTGGTGTCATGGAAGTAACATGCTAACTGGTGTCACGGGAGTAACATGCTAACTGGTGTTATGGAAGTAACATGCTAACTGGTGTCACGGGAGTAACATGCTAACTGGTGTCACGGGAGTAACATGCTAACTGTGTCATGGTAGTAACATGCTAACTGGTATCACGGGAGTAACATGCTAACTGTGTCATGGTAGTAACATGCTAACTGGTGTCACGGGAGTAACATGCTAACTGGTGTTATGGAAGTAACATGCTAACTGGTGTCACGGGAGTAACATGCTAACTGTGTCATGGTAGTAACATGCTAACTGTGTCATGGTAGTAACATGCTAACTGGTGTCACGGGAGTAACATGCTAACTGGTGTCACGGGAGTAACATGCTAACTGGTGTCATGGCGAGGCTACACAGACGACCAAGGCTCAAGTGCGCAAGCATGTCCAACATTACTCTTCGATTTTTTAAAATTATTTTATATTCTCTCCACAAATCCATCACGACGTAGAACACAAAAATCAATGGTTCTTACTAACGACATTTTGATGTTTGAAAAAAGCGCAAATCTGTTCAAAGACTCACAAATAGTGATGGTCAATGGTTTTCAACAAAATGGTAGCTGTGCTAAGCTTTCTTTTGGCATACTCTGTCGATCTTTAATTTCTTATTCCCAAGATATTTTTTTTCTACACCAGGCCTTTCATTTTCTTAAGAGGATTCCAGCTCGTGGGCCCAAGGCAACGAATTGGTCTATAATTTAAATAACTACACAACTGCCATCAGCAAGCGGGGACCAGTTGACATCTTCTGTACACACAAGGCAGCCACCAGTTCATCAATGTCTTTTCATCTTTCGTTTGAAGCATTTTTATTCAAATACTCGATTGTTATAGCAAACCGTTGATAGATTTGTGTTGAAGTACTTTCTCATCCTCAGAAGAATCAAGTGTGAACTCGTCATTGAAATCCTCATAATAAAGGACTGTTCCCTTGATGGGCTTTGTGCATATCTGGTAAAGTTCTCTGTAGTCCTCATTCAAATGTCTGCTTCTCCTTTGATGTTTTGATGTAAGTGTAGAGTTTTACTTTTTAACCTACATGTAGCTATCCTGCGTTAGTCGGACTGCTGAATTGAACACACATTTGTCAGGTACAAATCTGTTTTTCTAATGCCATAAAGGCTGAGCTGCAGGTAAGATGTATTTTATCGGTGGTTTCCTGACTATGACGGCGGTAAATGTGTAATCAATATAACAGACATTTTTATTGTGATGACAGCCCGCTGCTGCTGAGTGGCCGGAGCTCCTCAGTTATGACAATAATGTCTGTGCCGTTAATCGCCTTCTTTCATCCACTCGAAAGTGGTAATAAGGCACTTTACACATGATAACCTTTACAGATGATCCCCTTTACACATGATAACCTTTACAGATGATAACCTGCTCAATACATGTATGCACGAATACACGCATACCTATATGGACACAAGTAAACACAAGTACACATAAGTACACACATTCACACACAAACACACTCTCTTGACTTCTCTGTTTGTGATGTTGCCTCGTTCTCACCTTGCTTTGCACTGTGATGCCAGTTCCGACGACGGCCGCTAACTTTTCTAATATCACTACATGCTAAATGCTTTCACATTTTCTCTTATTGTTTTTACATTTGTTGTATTATTGATGCTGCTTCCAACGTGTAATGTTTTTACTGCCAGGCTGCTGCAGCGGATGATGATGATGGTGGTGGCGTTGACTGTGTCTCAAGATGTGCGGCGTTCAAATGTTCGACCACTGTTCTGTCCATCAAGACATGGCTTGCTCTCCCTCGCTCTCTCGCTCTGAGTGTGTGTGTGAGAGAGAGAGATCGTCATCGTCAACTGCTAGTCATCGTCTGGTCTCCTTGTCGAGGTTGACATTTAAGGCTACGCTCACTCACGTTGGGTTGGGTGGGCGATTTGTTGACTCTTTGTTTTATTTCTGCTCATATTTGTTATCTGACAGATTTAACAGATTTTCTCAATTGAACCACAGTTATCGTATATTGTTGGTATAAAAAAAATCCTTTTTTGAAAGGTCAACTGTCCACCAAATACATAAAGTTCAAAGCTCATCCACTAACTTAAATATTCACTCGCTCATTTTTATTCTCTAAACTCGCATTTTAGTTTAAAGCTGAGGCTCTAAATCCTTTCCAAACGATTGCCTTCTTGCCAAATGAATATTCAAAAAAAGTGTTACTTGTCACGGCTTTAAATGTTAACATTGCATGTGCCTCCTCTTCCCCCCTCCAAACAAAAGAAGATGAATGGCGAAAATATCATTTTGCAATACTTTAACACTTTTTTGATTTCCTACGTCAGACACTATATTCAAACATTGGCAAAAAACTTACCACTCAGCTCGTGGCAGTGTCGCGGTCAGTGAAAACTGTCCTGTCCCCCAGTCACTCGGTGTTACTAGGTAGTATCACAGTGATTTCTGTTGTACTATGTAGTATCACAGTGATTCCTAAACTGTCTTGTAGCTGACCGCTGTGAACACTACACAGACCTCCTGCCTCCCGATGTCAGCGAGTCACACACCACCTCTCGCCACACACGAACAGATTGTTTAAAAGGTCATCGACATCTGGTCAGCCTTCCTCTGACGACAGCAGCAAGGATGCTCCTTAAATTACTTTTTCATAAAGAAAAAAAAAAGAACATGAACAAGGATGCCTTTGAAACTGGAAGGTAGCCGTGGTCAGGTGTCTCAGGACAAGGAAGGTTCCATCACCAGATGTCACCAGGTAGAGCCTCCCCGGGCATGCCTCGCTGTCATTATGCGAATGAGAAAGTCTTGGAGGCAGCCGGGCCGTTACCTACTGCGCCGATCGCTAAATCAAAGCGCCAAGATACCTGTCTCCCCCGGCAGCTGCGGGAGGCGAAGTTCCCGTGCCAGGGCGGATGCAACAGGCCTTCGGAATTAAGTCCTGACATTTTCAAGCATGTGATTTAGCAGCCAGGCAAGCTTCACAGAGGACAAAGACCTTCTTCTTTCACTTTTTGCACAACAAAGGACGAAGTAAGGATGAATATCTTTCAAGATCTTGATCAATCGCCGTCTGCTACCTCGCCCCCATCCGTTCACACCCCTCGTCCTCCAGCAAAGCTTGATGCACCTGGGGTAGCTGCGTAGAGACAGAGACTCGGTAGAGGATAATAAATCATCCTGTAGACAACTGTCAGTTTTGTCCGCTAGTTGTAAAGTTCAAAACATCCACATCATTATTTTAGACAGTGTCATTGCGGTGAAACTAGACTTCTGCTGTGTTGTCGGCTGCCGCGGCAAGTTTTTTTATTCCTCTGTCATTCGTGTCTTTATTTCTTATATTTACAGCAGAGAAAGCGACGAACGTATCCTACAATGACAAAACTGTCTTCACCCACATATTTGCCATCGTCGTGCCTAAAGGCGTTTGAACCTCCTGGTTTCACCATTGGTCTATTACGGGATTTGTACAGAACTACCTAAATAGTGTACACACAAACGTTAATAAACGCCCTTCCTACACACATTATAGACACTGACATATTTAACACATCGAGTTAACAATGTTACATGTCTGTAAAATCACATATGACATCGTCATGCTTCAGACACATCACCAATCACACTGATATACTCCGGTATGCACATCCAAAAATTATTTTATTCACATACCCGGCTTTGGCAAGTGAGTTTTTTTTCTGATAACTGATCTGTAGCGCTGTGTTCGTACAGATTCCACCCCACCCCACCCATCTCTCAGCTTCCCCCTGTTTTATCGACAGCAGCTGTATAGAAAGTGTGGGAGGTGACTGTGTACCCGGTGTCTTTGTGGACCCACCCGAGAATGGCGTGGCACGGTCTTTCGCCGGTGTCACCTGTCCTGTCCGCTCCTCCTGAAAGTGGGTGAGCGACATCCAAGTTTCGAGGCGAGTCGAAGCCTTTTCACAGTATAATTGCTTCTATCGCCAGGCGGACCCTGCATGTCGCCATTGTTTCATGACTACACGCAGCCTGTCATCAATGTTTCAGGGCCAGACAGACAGCTGCTTGTTTTATCCAAGACAGCTAGGCTTCGTGATATCAGGAATGTCATGTGGTTGTAGAAAGTTGGAACTAGACTATTCATTTGTGAGTTGTTCTTTATGTCCAAAAACCAGATTAGAACAGATTTTCACATCAGCAACCACAGTGTTCTTACATTCATAGATGTTTGTCAAAGTAGCAAAATCTACAAAAATAACAGCCTTCCGAAGCTGGCTCACCACGAGCTACCCTATGCAAATGTTTGAGAGTAACATAGCCTAATCTTAGAAGGTTTGCAATGCACTTCCTGCTGCCTAAATCAAACATTTTATCTTCTCGAAACCCACACTGAATATAGATATAGAATTTGTAAGATAAACATTCGCATGAGAGAAGAAGACGGGGTCTGCTTTGCATCTAATTCGCTAATTAACTGCCAGTCACTGGTTCGATTGCTTCTAACAACAAACACTATTTTCTTCATTTCTGCCCTCTTGCACTTTCTTTGTTCACTCCACGTGGTCGATACAATTTGTTTGATCGAAGAGTATCACCCACACACTTTCTTTGGGTGCATCATTTCGGGTGTGTTACTTAAGTGAACTTGGTTAGTGATTATAGTATATCCCACACGTACCGTTCATGCTGAAGTGGAACTGAAGACTACAGCAAGTTCTGTCAATAGTACTATTACAGTAGTGCTGTAGTATTATTGTTAAAGTCGTGCTGTGGTATAATATTGTTACAATAATACTGTAGTAGTACAGCAAGTTTTCTCAAGGGCCAACTGGCTAACATCATATTGCAACACACTAAAGTCACTAGTGCTAAAGTCACAGCTGGAAGGCTGTTGGCTGTTTATTATAACTAAAACTGTTGTTTGTGATATACATGATGCAGATGCAGAAGCACGACAGTAGTAAGCAATTATGATAATATTTATCATTTCTCCTTATGACACGGCCTTTCTGTCTACTCCTATAGTCTCATGGTGCAGCTCTCCTACAGTCGAACTAACATTCCAAGACTTTCATGTCGAGGAATGTTAGTCAAAGAAACACATTTTTTTTTACTACTGTGCTAGCCCTCTTTACCTACCCTGTATAAAGGCCTATTTTTAACATATGTTATTGTTGTTATTGTTGTTATTGTCGATGAGGTGTGCGTTACAAGCCTGTTGGTACACGTGTTGGTGAGAACAGCATGCTGGTGTGGGCGCCGTATGCTTGTCTGTACGAAGGTGCGTGCATGCCACTGTAATAACAATGAATGACAAGGCAATGTGTAGCGGAGGTCCTGAAATAACAAAACAAAGTTCAACAGAGGTACTGACATGACACGGCGATGAGCAGTGGATGTCCTTACATGAGACATCGATACCGCGATGCAGGGAGACAGCTATTCCAAGACTTGATTGTGATAAGATGGCGGCCGTAGTTACGAAGCGATCTGAAACGTTGCCCCGGGGCAGAGTGAGGACAATCAGGGCAAGCATCCTGTCTCCAAACATAGGAAGCAGTGTGCATGCCCTGCAAACATTGCTTTCTCTTACTTTACCCGAGGGCATCTTTATCACCTTATAGCTACAGCTCCAGGGGTTAAGCTATATCAGACTACGTGGTTTTCTTAACTGGACGCATACTTTCAAAAATCAAATAATTAGCGGTCACCTCCTCAACGAGAGCAGTATACTATTCTTCTATGACCGTTAAATCAAAACTTTGCCATAGTCACATAGACCTGAGATATCTGTATGAATGAAATTAATTTTTTCTTCTGTGCATCTCTCTCTCTCTCTCTCTGAATGTAATTGAAGATAATTTTATTTTTCACATTCCGCACTCCTGTCTATGACGATGATACTGATGAAAATATAAAATGTTATGGTTGTTGTTCTGTTTCTGGCCTATTCAATAAAGGTCTGTGTGTGTGTGTGTGAGTGATCTTGACACTCAGGTCGGGGTTAGTTATTAAAACAATTATCTTTGTCGACGATCGAATCTACTGTCTCTTCTCGTTTCCCTCCCTCTTGTCCCCAGGTATTTTTTTTTTTAACTTAATCGTTTGTTGAACAAGTCTGCAAACCTTTGGTCTATTTATTTTGTTCTCTTTCCCCAACATTTTGAAGCAGTTTCTCTGACCCTGATGTTAAAAACTTTGTTGGAGAGATGCCATCTTTGAGTTTAGGGGCTAAAGGTTTCAGCGGCTTCATTATCTAGAAAAAATTAGGCATTGATTAACGAGGCTGGAAAGACGGGGGTGTGTCAGACACATGCCTTGTGTAATGTTACTACTTGCATGACGGACAGTGGAGAGTAACAACGATTCGACCTTTCATTATGGTGTTCGCCAAGACATGCATCAATTCCTGTGATGACGACCTGACATTTTGACAACGACAACGACGCTACGATGACTATACTGATTAGTTGGCTGTCTTCGTACAGGATAATTCTGTATCCATGGCAACCCGGCCGCTGATTTAAAAGGACATGGCGCTTGTTTTGCTTGTCTGCGTATCACAATACTGAACGAATAACCTTGGGAATTAATAAAAACCACATCTTGAGGTAAAAACTGGAGATCGGCAACTGTAACTGTAACAGAAATAGTAGAAGTTAGGATAAGTTTGTGGAAAATTACAGAAGCTTAGCAAATCTGTGGGAACCTATTTTAAAGTGAGAATAGCAGAACTACATCTTCGAGCGAGAATTCCAGAACTTCAGCTGGCCTGTAAGAGACAATATCTGAGTACGACCTCTTTCTGTTGACGGTGATGTTTGTACGCGTGTGTGTCGAGAACAAAAGCTCACCCAGACTGGAGAAGATATTGCAATGTGCTTTACACACTTTTTTTGAAAGAAATGCACTCCTCTAGAACTTTAAAATGTTGGTTGTTATGTCTGCAGTCCATTTGCACGACGGTCATTGCTCGAGCGAGGTGCTGTGGCCAGGTGAGCGACCCTACCCCAGGACGCCGCAACTCTGCTGTCAGTCATTGCGCGTGAGGTACAGACGCCTCCGACTGTTTGCTCGTCGTGTGCCCTCCTGTCGACAAACCTCTGATGCCAGCTTCCCCCTCGCTTATTGCTGACCTTTACGCTACATCGCAGCTATCGATGTCCCTGGGTAGCTTGTGCAGTGGCAGCGTGGTCGTCGTTATTGTGGAGAAATCGCGAGGGACCCCAGCCCAGCGTTTTCGTCTCCCCCTTATCCAGCCGCGCCTTCAATGGAGAGAAATCACGCCCTTGAGCTCAATGATGCGGAAAGTAGATATACTTTCAGGTCATTGCTTGAGCACTCTCCCCCTCCTCCACTGCTACGGACGGATACATGGATTGTCATCGTGTTCGCTGCATCCAAAAATGTAGTGGGTGGAGTTGGGTAGAGGGAACATCCAAGCTGTCTGAAAGAGCCTGCCTCAGTGAAATAAAGTACAAAGCATCATGATTTTAAAGTGCATGAATGTCATAATCGTATCTTGAAAAAAACGGGGTGGGGGAGCAAGTTTCTTTGTGTACGCAGTTATTGCGGTGGCTCCTATTCGACATTGTTATTTTCTGCATTCAGGAACTGTTCTCGACTTCGGTTTGTTCTGCCGCCCGATTGTGATAGGCCCGTGATGACATCATAGTCTCGTTACTGTTACAGTCAAATCTCGGGACGCGAGCAAAAGTGGCACAGTAGCGAGAGTGGCATAATAACGAGGGTTCGTAAAAACGGCTTTATTTGCTCAAGTTACCCGTCAGTCCAAAGTTCTCAAGAATCGTCGGTTGGCACATGTTCTTTCGGCGGATCTCGTACATCTCGTTGTCTAGTCGATCGCACGCTTGCATCCGCGCACCTGCATATCCTGTCGCTAGTCGACCCCCTCCCGCCTTCCTCTCTCACGGAGCTGTCACCCGGCCAGCGACCACCCCCATCGCCAGCCTCCACCCTCCCTGTGTGCGTGCTATGTTTGTTTAGTTTATTACTCATGGGAGCTCCAAACAAGAGAAAGTTTCTCTGCTGTGAACAGAAGTAGACAATAATTATACATATTGTCATCTCATCGTTGTTTTAATTAGCAGCTGTATAAAGCCTCGAGCCTGCTAGTTATCTCCTAGTTAGTGCTGATGGCTTTCTCTATTACTCTGAAAATTTTGTTACATGCATTTATACTAAGTCTAACTGGTTTTACTGCAGATTGTGTCTAAAATATTTGCTTCAAAACAAACTGGCGTTTCCTAAACATAAAGATTTAGTAGCTGTGGGTTAAATACATTACCAAAATTAACCTTGCTTGGGCCACATCAACATTAGAGAGGCAAGACTGGGTGATCGGGTTATTTCTTCTAAAAACACTGTTGAAACATAGTCTTATTCAGCAATAGCCGTTTCGTCTCTTTCAGATGGTCAAGATAGGTCATGCAAGGGAGACGACTTTGTACTTATGTCCTTTTCAAGTCTAGTATTTATTATCTCCCTTTTCCGTCTCCACCACTACTACTACAACAACTACTATTTGGAGCGTTTGATGTTCAAATTCTCGCAAAATCGCAGCTGTGTGTCGAATTTACGGTGCTAGAGCGTATGTAAATGATTAACTGAAGATTCACATAGTGATATTGATTAGTGGTGAAATTTCCGAAACAGCTGGCCTAATCCAAACTTTTATGTTCGAATCACTTTTATTTCAAAAAAGACCACTTGACCATATAGGCATATAAAATTTACAACAGCCTGCAGTGACCGCGAGCATATTACACCTCGAAATCCAAATGTTTTAGAACTGAAAGTGGGCGCATGGTGTAGGTGTATGATCAATAATTTCCCTTCATAATTTTCTCTTAAGTCTTTAAATTTATTTCGTATCTGAGAACACCTTCTGGTCTCTGTATAGGCGCAAAAGGGTGAAAATAAATATTAGTAACTAGGGAAAGGAAAGTGTTCAAAAACACCCAAGTGCGAGGTCGGATGAGTTTTATCGCGTATGCATCATTGTATGAGTAAGAATAGATGAGTAAGAATGGCCCATCCTTTAGTATTTGCAAGTTCTTCGTTTGCTGATAAATGCGCACCAGTTGTACCTACCAGTTGGAGTTTTGTAACAAAGGAATAAAAAAGCCGCCACCAGTGAGGAGCCAGAGGGGCGCGCCATCTAAGAGCAAGGAATTTCTCACTTTCCAGTCCTAGTGAGTTTGCATACAGAACTGACCAATCACAGCCTTCGTTTGATTTGCAACAATCTTCAGTGAACATGGGACCATCATGGCTGATACGGCGACAGTAGTGGAGGGTAAAATCAAATATCGCGAAGGAAAGAAGGTAAATAATCTACTGAACGTAACATCGAGCTGCTAGGGAGCGGATCGCCATGCAGTTTGTTGACTTTCTGCTTTCTACTTGCAGTGGAAGTCACGATGGTGTGTTCTGAAGAAGCCGTCGCCCGTGGCTGGTAAGTTCAGACACTTTTGGAATCTCACTGGCTCACCTCGCAGCCTGTTCTGCGAGCTAAGTGTTCGCTATTGCTCCTTGGGGTGCACGCATTTTATCAGTCCATTCACGTCACGGCCACATACTTACCAGTACCGCGTTCTCGTGTCTTGGTACTTACAACAGCACCTGCATTGTAATACGAGCAAGGGCGTTCACAACGATCAGCATTTTGTGTTTTGCTAACTTTGACAAAGTTTTGTGATGGCTCATCTCTGGGTGGGCCCAACATTTCCTGTCACGTGCAGTTAGAATAAACATTTTTTTGTGTACAGGACTAGTGAAAACAATTGTCGTGACATGTCACAAATGAAGGATGCCATGTCGTAATGGAGTGATTCACGTATTCAGATTATCCCATCGAATGAGTGGCATCCATTAATAGACTGTCTTGCCTTTTTAAGGTTTGAATTAGACTCGGACATACCACATTAGGCTGCCTTTGGGAGATATAAAGTCTAAGGGTTTAAAAAAATGTGCTTTTGTAGCCTGATCAATGATTCATCTTATGTGAGAAGACACCGTTAAAACCTATGCTAGTGACAAATGTACAAGTTTACTGATGATGACCCAAATTAGGTTAATTTCCATATCAAGGAAACAGTCACTGTAATTTTAAGATATTTTCAAAGAAAATAAAAGTTTGTTTTACAAAAGAGTATTTTAATTTAACTGGTAGCCTCATAACAGTAATTGTGTACTGTGTGTAGGGAAATGCACTATACCAATCCTATTATTAATTTTACAGTTTCGTTTACAGTGTCCTTTCTGCTATTTGCTACAAAGACTAAAAGTTACATTTGCTTATACTTTAAGCAGCTTTTTTTCTTGTTGCTTATTTAAGCCCTAGATATCTGGCATGTTAGAGTATAGTACTTGGGAAATGCAGAATAATTTTAATAATCTGACATTGGCATTACTTTATAAAGCTTTCAAGAAAGGACCAACATTGTATAATATAATATTGGACACACCTAATCTCAAAATTACTTAAACGTTTTTGGCAACGTGCTATTACTGTCTTGTTACTATAAATTACTATCTTAGAATGCATTTTTTTTTTACCTGCATACACAGTGTCAGCAGTCACCCAATCATTAGAAAAATAAAACACAGGTCTTCTGAAAATCATATCTTCGTTCAGCTAGAACTATTGTCAGATGGAGACAATATATTTTATTATATTTGGGTTTTTTTTTAAGCTTATCTTGCTCTCAGGGGCCTTTTTATTCGTCTGCCCAAAATCTTTGCACCCATAAAGCACAGAAACCAGATCAAAACTTCACTAAACGTTATTTTTGGTAGTGGTTACAATTAGAGTTGTGAGGGTAGTAAAGATTTGAGCTAAATTCTTTTGCCAAAACATGTGTGCTTATTGGTTACATGTTTAATTTCAGTTTTTGCACAGCTATTCTGCTTAATTTTAGTTCTATAGGAAGAAAATTCATAAAATCCTTAGCATTGGGAAACCAGAAGAAGTGCAATAATCTGTGCTGGGAGGGAGTAGTACTTGTGCCTCTAACCCTCTAGTAGAGGAGGGTAGAAAAAAGGTTTGAAAAACTGGAGAGTAGATGTACTGTGAACTAAAGAATGCTTATATTTGCGGGAAGACGGTTGTCTGACAAACAGGGACATAGAATGGGTATCAGACCATCCTGCATCATTAAAACATTGCAGTTCATATTATCCCAATGTTGTGAAAGGATAGCCATCCTGCAATGACTAGGGGAAACAACCAGTCCACCATAGCAAAAGATTTATATTACAGGTAACCAACTGTTACACAAAAGAAAGTTGGCATCAGTCCTGGGTCGTCCAGGATTGATTGGTTTTTGTCTGCAGGGAGCTATGCTGGATGTATTGATCGATGTGAGACATTACTTTTTTTATGATGTGATTGTCAAATGTCGCTTGCTCATCACCTTTGCTCCTGTCGATTCAAATCATAAATTTCTCGTCGCTAGTCCCAGCGCATTTGATTTATAAATGTATGCCCCTTGCAGACGTTACATTTAGTCGTTTGGTGCGATCGATTCATAGTTTAGTTTTTGTTGTCTCGGCCCAGGGGAGGTGGAGAGAAACCATAAAAGAAGTAGTCATTTCTACTATATGCTGAGTTGTGCATGTGGTCTTGGCAACAACAAAAAAGTTTAGCGCCTTTTTTGAATTGCACAACATGAAGCTGCTTTCCTCGCTAGTTTGCAGGAGTTGATAAAGGCCTGCGCATGAGGTACTACACAGTTCATATAATCCTGTATTGTGGTGTTGTCAGCAGGATATGCACCGAACCATATTTACAATGTACTGTAAGCGCCGATAATAGTCGGGTGTGGACCGTGTATCTGCAGGCTGGGCGCTGCACGGGGTTGGAGGTGGGTGGGGCAGTAGGTGTGTTTCCGTAAGGAAATCTTCCACTCCCGCAGCGGCCGGAAACTTCTAGAGCGTGTTCCAGATTCTTCTGGGAGTCGGTGCTAACCAAATGGCTGGAGAACCACACCTAAGAGACAATCACCCCGCCACCCTCTCTATACTTCCGGCCCCGCTGACGCTGCTTTTGGCCCTCACTACCCCTCCCCTATCGCTGTCCCTCCCTTCTCCCCTTAACTCATTCTGCTCGTGCGCGCGTGCACGTACTCCTTCCTTTCATCTCACCGTTCCTTGAGCCTGAGCGCGTTATAGTCGGACAGAGACACGTCCGACAGGAGCGCGTCAGTCTTGCAGCGGGGACAGACATTAGTGGTCTGAGATAATGGGGTTGTCTGACAGACACTCCTTACGAGACACTAGTAGTCGGGTACGCAAATTAAGTCTGACAGAAACGGGTGATTGTAAAGTGCCATGAGCTTGCTTATTTTGCTTATTTTAAAGTTAACTGACACTAACACATAGCATTTACTATATTGGTATATAAAACAAATCATGTTTTGATAGGAAAATGATAAATACTCTCAAAAATCTCAACAGTGAGAACTGAACAAAACTCTCCCTGCATAGGGACGGCGTCGACCGTATATAAACGGTGTACATGTATGCTGTTGCTGATTGGTCTGTCGAATATTTCTCCTTTCTGTCTATACATGGCATGCAGCTTCAGTGCTGAGTAGCGAGTTCTTTCTTGCCGAGGGATGCGCGTTTCGCAGACCTTCCTGTTCCTCAACCACTATCACCCTTCCCCCCAGATCGCACTCTTCCTATACCTCCTCCTCCTCTCCCCTTTATCTCTTTGTGTCGTGTGCGCGTGACGCGAGGGATTGAGGGTGGGGTGGGGCATAGACTAGTGCTGGTGCAATTTTGCTGGAGATCTGTTGTGTCCTCAGTAGAGCAGCCAATAAAACAAATGTCAGACACGTGAGGTCATAATACTAAGACCATCTTGGAGCGTTGCTGTGTAGGAACATCCTCACACGTGTCCTGTCATAGACCATCCCTCCCGTGCTACATAAGTTTGTCTTGGTGCCTTTCGTTAGTTTGGGTTAACATCTCTCAGTTTTAACACGGCAGTTTCCGGTCTGCTGGAGTGGGGAAGGAAGGACGCCTGTTTGCAGGTCGTGAGCAGTAGGCTTTGTTGAAACTGTGTTAACGACCCAGGCTACTTTGTGAGCTCTAAACTCTGAACGCTGGCAGATCACAGATAAAAGAGATACATGCCTCTTCTGTAATGCAGATAGGAATAAACAGTTAACTGCTAGGTCAGAGTATGACTGACAGACAAGACGTTTCATCTGCCATAGTTCATAAGCGGTTTTTTTTTTTTAATTTCTTTCCTCCCATGTTTAATGGTGGGGTAGGGGAAACTCGAGGGTGGAGACGGGATAGATCCTAGTTAGGATAGCGTCGCGTAGCTAATTAGTTTTATCACTGATGTCTGCGGTGCTGGTCAATTAGCTGAAATGAAACGCGGCGCCGTGTTAGGAGATGAGAAACTTGTAGAGCTTGGGTGCTTTGTGTGTGATGGTGCGCATAAGTGGAAGCTGGTCTAGTGGAAGTAGAAGAGGGGTCGTGCTGTATATAGGCTGGCAGGTGTTTGTCGACTGAATCACTCAACACTAAAAGCTGTGCCAAGTCTAGTGTCAATGTAATTTGCATTACCTACTGTCGATGTGGAGCGTTGGGTGTCTAGTGGGGGCCATATTCTGGACTGTGAGTTTGGGGCTGCTAGGTCAGTCGTCAAAGCAAAAATCACTGAAAGTAGATTGAGTTGTATCTGTAAATTTTCCAGGTTCGCATATGTGTCTGGTTAGGGTGGGGTAAGGGCGAGTGTGATTATTCCGCTTATTATTTTTTACCTGAGGCCGTAGTTATGAAGTAAGAGTAAGTCGTTTCCCAAGAACAAAATGTAGAACTCATGGAGAAGTGCCTTGCATCCGATGATGTAAAGCGGTGCCCAGACTGGGCTGACTCTGCTTCGTGTTTCTTTATCCTAGGACACCCTTGCCGCCGCTTTATAAATACAACTCCAAGGCTAAAACATCATCTGCGGGCACCACTGTCGAACTTCGGAATCAAGACACTTGTTCTTGAGTTTCCCCATGTAGCCCCAGGGCAACGGCTTACTCTCGTTTCAGAAGTGCGGCCCCTGGCTGCCAGTTTCTTTAGCTTCCAGTTAAAAAAAAAGATTCTCTCACCCCGGGCTTGTGATGCAGGCAAAGATTGGTGCTAATTGATCTTTGTTTTCTTTTGCTGGCCAGTGGCATTGCAGATGTAAAGATTGTGTACGTGTGTGTGAGAGAGAGCTATGTGATAGTGTGTTAGTAAGGGGTCTTGATGTGTGAGTGGATGTAGTTCTAGGTACTGTATTTCAGAATGCAGTGTGTATAATTATGTATAGAGCTTTTTGTACAGATGCACATAGAACGAATTTAACAGATGTTTTTACAGCTGGGTTATGCTTAGAGCGGTTTTCTGATGTATAATGAATTGATTTTTAATCTGATGCTTACACCCCTTGCTAAAGCAGACCAAGCTCTAGTGGCATTTTCAACCCATCAATCGAGCACCCCGAACTTGACACATAACGGGCCCGTGGCGCAACAGTTGGCGCCTGTCACCCATACAGTCCTGGGTTCAGGTCTCGTCTCGGCTGTCTTTTCTCTGCATGTGGCATCTGTTTACAGGACAGCGTTGCCGGTATATATCCTTAGCTGCTGGCTCGGCATAGAACACCAGCCCTCCTTTCTCCCTGCACAATACCTTCCATTTATTTCTACAGTAATATTTACCACGACTGTCATAAACATGGCGTGTTGTGTGATTTGTTATAAGCTGGGCATAAACATTGTTACAAAGATGTACAAATATGCCGAAATTCGCTACAGAAAGACCACGAACTAATATCCCTGGACTGCTTACAGCCGATGTTTTTTTTTTTTTTTCAGTCAATTACTAGAACGAGGCTGGTCGGTACAAAGCTTCCGGTTTAGCCACCATTTAGCGAATGACTTCAATGGCTATGTCAGCAAAGTCTGCAAGAGTAACAACAATAAAGAAACACACAAAAGGTGGTTTATACTGCTGCATGGTAAAAGGCAACTGTGCAAGAATCACATCTGTCGGCGAAAGTTTTTTTCACTTCCGCGGGCAGGCATATCATGGACGTGAGTGGGCATATCGAAAGAGCAAGACAAGTGGCGAGCGACTCTCATTCATGCTAGAGGCCGTTCAGACAAAAGTTTTAATCCATTGAGAGTCAAGATTTATTCAAGAAGAGTGCATTAAAAAAAGATAATGATCTTATTGTCGGCTCACTTAACCTCTTACCCTCCTCTTTGCTGTACATTTAGTTCGCGACTTTAAGGCTTCGACAGTTTTCACACAGCTGAAGATATGGCCTTAAAAACAAATTGAGTTATTAACAGTCACGTCATTCATCACATTACTCGAGAAGTGTATTGATTAAATATTCTTATTGTTTAAAAACTCGTATGTGAATAGGTCCAAGATCACCAATGCTTTCAGTTTACACGGCAAGTGTCTACAGTGGACACGAGTGGCCCCAGGCGTGTATACAAGAGTTGGTGATGCTCCAGGGGGATACTACCGTGCGTGTTGTAGGCGAGGAAGAGAGGATTCTTCGGGACCGCAAGAACAGAGAAAACGAGGGAGAGAACGCTCTGAACAGCTCTCTTCATGCCCCACCCAATCCTCACTACCCCGCTTTATGTTGGGTTGAGTCCAGATGCCGGTGTCGCCACTGCCTCGCAACACCTGTTGTGTGGGTTAAACACTTGCTTGTCACCACTGCAGAGACCTGTGATGCGCTCGCCTCCCCAGCGCTACTGACACATACTAATAGAGAGTTCGAGACCCACGACATGGGGGTGGGGAGACTATACGAGTATGCTATCAACTGCAGGTAGCGGTGGGGGTCATGCATGAGATCGAGCAGCAGCGTTCTTGAGCACGGAAAGTAACTGTGCTGCAAAAATATTTGTCGGAGATGCTTTTAGTAGAAAATTCGATGGCAACTACTCGATTAGTTGTAGATGACGATTATAACAAGGATAACGAGCACTTCAGTAAATGTAGCATACCGAATCATCAAAAGTTCGGAATTCGTAAAAAGACGCGAAAATAATTGTGCAACAATTGTGGTTTTCTGCGTGACTATTTAGCTCGACGCCTGAAAACTGAAGTGGGAGCAGCATGTCTGCTAGTTTCCGACATGTGTATACGTATGTGTGCATGATGTCCTCTTGCATCACTATGGCCTCCGTAGCTTGCCAGCATCAGTTTCTCGCAGGAAAAAAACGATTATCATCCTTGCTGCGGTTGAAAATTGGTGCTTCCTGCCTTCTTTTTTTTATTTTTTTTATTTTTGCGTTTTTAAAAAGTTTTTGTTGGGAATGCATCATCACAGCGAACTGTCCATAAGTATTACTGCAGAAACGACAGTCTCTACAGCGCAGGTTTATACCTAGAACAGCACGGGGCATCTGACAAAGCTATTACAGTGTCAGCATTTGTAAGCGTCAGCTCGACACACCAGACCAAGTCATCTGCACGTTTGGACTCTCCCAGAATGCACAAGAGTGCGCAGCGTTTCGCTCGCACATGCACGCACACTGTCTCTCCTTTCTCTCCCCCCAACCCCGCTCACCCCGCATAATTAGCTGTCGACTTCGCTTCACGGTTGTTAATATGGGGGATGCATCAGCAGCAGCAGGTGTGTAAACTGCGCTTTATTTGCTGTCGCCTTCAGTTTCCATCAAAGAAAGTAGTATGTGCCCTTGTTTCCTGGCACGTGTTGTTATTGTTGTTATGTCGAGAGCGACCATTTAAATAAAGAGCTGACTAAGTAAAATCGTGAAATGGCATCTGAGAGGGTTGCCAGTGATGTGTTATTCTTTCTGATGTGAACTTGAGGGAAAAAACACATCGACGGAACTTTTGTAATGTTAGCTTAGGACTTGCTAGCTTATTTATTATTAGGGTCTTTTTCAAACCTAAACGTAGCCTTCAGCAGTCGGCGCTAGGTGGTCTGCAAGTCAGGCACTGTGAATGGGCAACGGTACGTGGCGCTGCCCTTGACACTCTAGTGTGATTGGTGGGTGGGAGGTGAAAAGTGTGATCACACAGTGTGATTGCTGTGTGGCTGTGGTCCCCTCTTCACCTCCTACCCACCCACCAATAATGGCGGGGGTGCTGGCTTATGAACGTTGACACTTTGAGGGGTGGCGCTGTGTTAATGTAAAATTCTGATTACAGGAAATGGCGATGGCCTCTTTTTTTTTTTTTTTTTTTTTTTAGCGTTCGGTGAATTGCGAGCTTCTTAAAGGGTTTGTAAAGGCAACATGAAACTGCTTAGAATCTCGTAAAGAGTAAGATCAATTAGAATCTCGTGCATTTTCGTGTCTGTTCATGTGGAAAAAGTTGATAATACATATATACCCTCTCTGATCTCGCTCTGTCATGTGAACAAGACTGCTTACCAAGTGAGACAGACTGTTTTCTATAATTTTTACAAAACTAGGCTTTGAAAATTTATTTTAAAACCTAAATTAACGAGATACCACCGATCACGAGTTCAAATCCTAGCAGTGATCACCGACTTTTCCTGTCTTGGTCCTACGTCACAAGCAAGTTCGTCTACAAAGTATCTCGGGAAGATATCGTGGTTACTCGGCAAAAGGACACAACGGTCAATTTTACTGGACTTTTTCGATTTTATAAACATCAGTAACTGAAATAGTGCTAAATAAGTGGTAATAAAGTGAGAAGCAAATCATTTATTTATTTCATTGTTCGTGAACTGCAATCGTAACTAAATATAATTTTTGAACTTTGAACGTTTTGACCGTCACCACAGCCTTGAGTATACCTTTAAATTTAACTTCTTCCTCGTTCTTTCTCTCTCTCTCACACACACACATTCGCCATTCATTCACGCACAAGCAGAACACTTTCTGTTATCAAAAACTTATCTCAGGTGCACAGTGACCCATTATTCGCTGAGAGTGTCGGAAGCAGATTTTACACTCGCTGAGCTGCGGGCTACAGCTCTTCTTCTTCCCGCCCTCCCCCTCCCCCTCAACCTCCGACAAAATGGAAATTTGAGAACTTGAACAAACCGAACAAAGTCAGACCCTCACCTGACAATGAAAGTTTTGTGGATAACCGGCGTGACTATTGAGTATACAATATATAACTACGGGAGATAGGCCTACCTACAGGAGTGTTATTTGACACACCATATAGTGACAAGATTTAGCTATAGGAGTTTTATGTGCAGTTTAACTGTCAGCCTTTACAGAATTTAAAAAAAAATTTTCCTTTCAGACTGTCTGCAGCTGCTGTTGTACAAGGATGTGCACGAGTCTCTGCGGGCCGGGGGGCGGGTCAAGACCTCTCTCATGCTGGAGGGTTACTACGGCCTGGAGTCTGGCTTCTCCTTCGACAAGGAGGTCAACGTCCTTGCCATCATCTGCCAGAAGCACATCGCAGTCATGGCCTTCGACAACAGAGAAAACCTCATTTTGTTTGAGGTTAAGATCAGGCGCAGTCTGGGTCAAGGTGAGTGACCTATCAGTTAGCGAGAACTAGAAAGGCAAATAAGATACATGGCGTATTCGTCTGAGGCACGCAAAATGCTGACGATGCTAGTGTAATAACAAAATAGCGTCTCGCATCTCTTGTGAAAACAGGAGACTAGTGTAACAGTAATCACGTCTGCACAACTTGACCCTCGCGTACCCGGTCAGAGTAAGCCCCTTGCTTTCTTTCTCTTGCACACACGCACATAAAGTCATGCGAACGTGCCTTCTCAGATTGGAAACTCAGATCATCAGGGAAAGCTGAAGCTTTTCTGCCGTAAAACTTGTTTTGAAAGGGGCGTTTCTTAGGAGAAGGGAGATAAGCCCCAAGGTGCAGCCATGATGAGAACAGGGATGCTTGACCAAACTTGCATATCAAATTTCTTTGGAGTCAAACCAGACCTTTATTGTATAACTTGCCTGCCAGTGGATAGCCATCTGTGGACGTAGGTTAATCAGAGCCATTGTGGCCAATGGTAGTATCAGTACTTATGTGTAGTTAGTATCAAGTGTGTATGTACGCCATGCCTTGAGACAGCCCGTTTGGTGATCACCAGATAACGAATGTGAAGATGACGGGCCCACAGCACAGCAGCGTCGAGTGTCTCACCAGCTGCAGCCCATTACCTCTCTTTTCCCGCGCCCTTCCGCGAAAACCAGCACTCGAGGTGGCTGTTACCCCCCAACTAGCCCTGCCCCTCGGCACTCCCCTTCCCACGGAGATAGTCGAAATGGGAGTTGTTGAGGGATTTGGGGGGTGGCAAGTTCTTTCCCAGCAATCTCCTCCCCCAGGCCTGACCGTGTGCACGCGCACTCATTCATGTTCCTTGCGTTCTCACCGTACCCTGTTCTGTCTGAATGAACCACTGCTGTGTGTTCAGAAACTGTAGTGGTTGCCACTTGAATGTGTCGGAAACAGATTTTTCTCTTCATACCGTCCCTCTACACAAACACTGCTCCCTTTGTACCAGCGCAAGGCGTTGTAGAAAGCTAGGATCTTTTTTTACCCGACACAAACTACCAGACATCAACATAACCAAACACTACAAGACATCCATTTGCATGCACATCAAGGAACCGAATAGATGCACACCTGTCTTACAATGCAGCTGTAGGTGTCAGTACCAAAGTGCAGGTCCTTGATGACTTAAGTGGAGGGAGATCAGCAACTGAGAGTGGCAGAAAGCGGGGCGCAGGTCTGGTGTTGACAGATTTGCCAGGATTTTTGTGGCTACATTTTTAAAAAGTAGGAAAGATTTTCTCGCTCGTTTTATTGGAGGAATCTCTTCGTTATGAGAAGGGGATGAGGGAGGTGGGGATGAAAGAATGAACGGCAGAGGCGCGAAGAAAGTCAACAGTTCGGCGACGTCAACAACACGGCCTGGCCATGAACCCTGTCAGGCGAATCGGAGACGTGGGTCACGGTACCAGTCGCACCAAGATGAAGAGATGTAGACTGTAAGGAGTCGGTAATCGGGGCCTGTTTGTGTGCGGTGCATGGGAGCAGGACTGTGGGGATCTGGCATTTCTGGTCAGAATGAGCACAGCTCACAGCGGAGAACAGCGTCGCGCCTTTGATAAACGGCCTTCACAGAAGGCCACCTCTAAACTGCCTCCGCCTAGACCAGTGGCTTTGTGGAGCCTTGTCACTTCTTGACGCCTCCTTGTGCATTGACTGACAGCTTTCATATGACTGTCTTGTGCATTCAGTAACAACTGTTATAAGGTACTCTGCAAGTCTGTCATATGCATTCGCCGGCAGCTGTCATAAGGAACTCTAAACTTTTATCTCGTGCATTCACTGGCACATGTCGTATGGCACTGACATTTGTAATTTTTTTCCGATTGGGCTTTTTTTTTTTTTTTTTTTTAGCCCGGTCGAGAAACTTTTTAACCCTTGAACTTCTCAGGCAGGAATTTGTCTCGAATTTGTGTCGCAGCTTGTAAAACTTTCTCGAAATTGTCTCACAGCTAGTCGTCAGTCTCCTCTTGACCGGCATACCTGTCGTTGGGGGGATCACCTGGAGAGACGCGGCAGGTGACAGGCCGCCACTTGCCTACTGTGGGCGAGTCAGCAGGTCGTGTACAGGACGACCAGTCCAATTTTGACGTTCGTAAGTCGGTTCTTCCTCTGACCACCGCGATGTCGACTTCCCTCCATGATGCCTTGAAGGACAGTCTTTGACAAGGTGTCGTGCCGGGTCATGTGGCCAAAAAAGACCAATTTGTACTGATCTGTCTTAGTGAGGGTCCTTAGTAGTTGGTAGCCTTTTTTGCTGTTACCTCATGCCGTTCCATCCTTGTGTTCCGGCATTGACTCTCAGTCCTAGCTCTCCCTAGCTAACTTCATCCCTTTCTTGATGGCACAATTCACTTCTTCGGTTTTGCTTTTCTTTTCTCTCTTCAATGTCCTTCTTTGGTCACAGCGATCTAGGATGTCACAGCTTGTCAAACTTGTCGCGAAATAGTCTCACTTCTTTCAGAATGTGAGGGTGTCGCTCAGCGCAGTTGTGAATTTTAGCAGACAGAAGTGGAGTCACCACACTTTGTTTAAATCACACCCGACTGTTTCCTGAGGGCAGGGACGGCTCGTGGCGGCCCTGGGCAGAAAATCTGTGGCCCTTACGCCCGCCAATGTCATTAAAACCAAGTGGCGGCCATTACGGAAGAACTATATAATATTACATATAGCTTACTGCTACGACTCTAGCAACATTAATAAACACAGCATATTAATTAACAAAAAAACTATGTTTGTCGTAGTTTTCGTTCTGTTTTATATTCAATATAAATTGGTGTGGCAGCTCTGTACAGGTGCACAGTTTGCACATGTCTAAGGCCGCCCCTGCTGAGGGATGAGAACGGTCCTACTGGAGCCATAGTTAATAATCTGCTTTTATCACAGATTAATGACGACTATAGGTCTGAACTGCGAGGTGTGGAACTCTAGCTCCTAAACATCTTAATCTGTGACTAGATTCTGCAATAGTGCATTTGATATTTTTGACTATTATGATCAGTTGAATTGGTGCTCTTGACTGCTGCAGTAGAAATCTGTCATCCGTGATATTTTTTCCAGAAGATTATTGCAGCGTTTCAATAGTTCACAGAGCACCACACCACTTTTTTCACGGAAACAAGATTTGTCCTAGAGTTTCCCATGTTGCCCCAGGGCAACTGCTTACCTCGCTTTGTAAGTACGGCCCCAGTTTCGTCTCCCACCGTTGTACTGAATCCCCAGCTCCTTGTGGGGTCGGTCCCCGCAACCTTGACTGAGTTTGAGCAGTACACTGTGGTTTGTTCAGCTATGGCCACGGAGATAAAAGTGCGCTTTAAAAAAACCAGACTTGTGGATTAGCTGACAAAGCAAATATTATTGTTTCTGTAGTTACAACATTGCTGTGCTAGAAGCTAACAAAGTCTAATCCACTTGGCGCGGTGCAGTGTCGCTGTTCATTATGAGCACGAGACGGCAAATAACCTGACGATAAGTTGTCCGCGGTTAGCGATATCGTCATCGTGTTTCACGTCTGTTGGCGCACAGCCAGTTGATGCATTGTTTTGGTTGTTTTGTCTGCCTCTGTCTCTCTTTCTCGTGTACTTGAACGCGTGCTCGAGTGTGCGCGTAAGAATCACTTCCCCGCTTTATCCCAGCGTATGGCTGTCTGCCTGCCTACACTGGTCAGCCCTCTCCTGTCGCGTGTTTGGCGACGAGGACGCGAGGCTCTTGTTGCGTGGAAGCGGGCTGAAGGCCTCCACCTCCCTCCTCCCCTTGTGTTGTCCTGGGTTCTGGCGCTGGAGGTCACAGCTAGCCTGTTGTTGTCTGTCGTTCGTTGAGCTCACCTGATGAGCAGATGCGACCCTTTGCCTGTAGCCTTTATCACCGGCATCTCGTGGGATCTGGCATCAGCAGGTTCGCTTGCTTCATTAAAGACAACATGGCGCTCATTGCTCAACTGGATCTCTACATACAGCTGTGGGGGCGAGGGAGGAAGCTTTACTTTTTTTATATGCAAAGTTCTTGAAGAATCGAATGAAGCAGTGATCTTACATAGAAACAGCACATTGTTATAGCTTTTTTTTTTTCAATTAATGAGGGCATGGTCGGCAAAGAATTAGTGGCTTTTATTATGAAGGCTAACCTCTTGCTATAGAAAAATGAAGGAGCACCTAAAAATTGTGCAGATGGAAACAATGCATAATGATGAGGATTTATATAGTGCCTTTCCAAAAATGTTTGTTCAGAGTGCTTTACATAAATCATATATAGACTAAATCATTAACAACCATGCACATATATATATTTGCATATAACAGATATGCTCACTTCTACAACATACACTGCTCATACACAATGTAAATTACAGACACACGTTATGCACTCTTAGTGTCAAGACAGAGTCACAGTGAAGTCTGGTTCTAAAAAATGGTCTTAAGTTTAGACTTAAAGGTAGTAAGAGAATCAGAGTGGCGAAGGCTGATGGGTAATCTGTTCGAAGTTGATGGGGCTTGGTAGGAGAATGACCTCTGGAAAGTTTGTAAGCTATACAATCCACAACTGGCAGCCAATGGAGAGAGCATATGATAGGTAATATATGTTCAAAAACATGTTTATAGTGCAAGGGCTTTTTCCAGAGACATTCAGTCTTGGGATTGAGATAGGAATCTTAGCAGTTAATGTCCCTTAGTTACATCAAAGACTTTATATAATATACTATTTTGATTACATTTTCACTGACAGCAAGTAGGAGAGGGAGGCGCTTGTGTGAAATGAAGGAATGCAGGAACAGAGAGCAGAAAGTCTTAACCTAGCCAGCCACAGCAGAGGGTTGAGAGGTTGAGAGGTGGTGTTCCAATTATAAATAAACCTGGATGATGGCAAGAAGTTGGCTCACTATTGGAAATGTGTTGAAAAATTGCAGGCTTACAAATAATATCCCTCCAGCTTTAGCAGAGCATTGTAGGACAGTCAACTATTATTTTATTTGCAAATGGCTGGCTGCCTGGTGCACACTGAGTGCAGTAAAACACTTGTACACTTTATAACCTTGCCCACACACCCCACCTTCATCAGTTCCCTTGTCTCTGCCTGCCTGAAGACTACAGGTAGAATTCATTATCAATAGTTGCCTATCACAGTTTGTCCTTGAGTTCATCTAGTCTCCTGAAGATTATACCACACAGCCCACGAGTTCAGAGGTTTAAAAAGAAAATGGGAAGTATTGCATTCATGACTGTTACTGAAAAGATACCACAGCCACTAGAGCTGCATTAAATAAAATTTATGTGACTTTTAAAAGTGCTGTTACAATTCATGTAAGAACTACCGTGTAGTTTAGAATTGAAAGTTTTTCTCTTTTTTTTTTGCTGTGCTTATAGCATCTAAGGTTTTCTGTTACAGTGCTGATTCTAAGTATAAGTGCAGAAACGTTTATGATACTGCTTGATGCCTTGTTTAATACTTTTTATTTGGCAGGAGAGGTCATCTAATTGTGGAAAAGCCAGGAGAGCAAGCATTGAGCATTTCATTCTGTAGATGTTATGACACTGCATTCAGGGTGCAGATTATTTTGACAACATTATTTTGAGTCTGCAGATGTCAGGGTTTTTATAATTTATTTTTGATGCAAGGGATCCCAGAGATGTAGTAACACATTAGCTTGTAAATGGCATATAACATTTGTTTGATTAATCATTTTTGAGTACTTATCAGAATTTATTTTAAAATGTAATTTATTTCATTTTTTAATCAAAAATAAGAGTTCTGTGAGACTTACAGCCCACATAGGCATTGTGTGTACATCATATGTACTAACACTGTACACATTTATATAAAGTGTCAATTTTGGGTTTGAGAGGAAGGGACTCCATAAAGATAACATTTGTGACAAAATGTGTATGGATGAAGTAGGGATGACAGGAGTGTCAGTGTTTATATCTTCAGGTTCAAAACATTGTGCAGGTAAAACCTTTCAATCTCTGCATATTGTGATTTGACAGAGCTAGTAAGCCATGAAAATTTTTATTGTTAAAGCAGCCACATGCCAACATAATGGTTTGGCTGTGTGATTCTTTAGCAACCTGCTGAATTTACCTGCAGCATAACCATGGCTAACTGCAAGCTACCAGCTGCCTAAGCAAGATTCTAATATTGTCAAAATATCACTGCACCCAGTTTTCCTGGCTGGAATTGTTCCAAAATTAGACTGTTATATTCATATAATTTATAAAACCATCCTATAATTTTACAAAATTGAACATTTTCAACTGTTTAATAATGAGGGACTTACATTTTTCATTTTGTAGATTTAATATTATTGCATATTTTTTATAAATAATAATACCTAATAAATAATGTCAGTAAGAAAAGATATCTTTATAGCATTTAGGTCAAGTGTAGATATCTGAGCATCATAGATAAACTGACCACCAGATTGGAGGTGTCTGTCAGCCATCATGGCAGCTCCTTTGAAAGTTAACAGGTGACCTTTGATTACTCGCTCATGCACATCAAGCCTTTAGTAATTTTTTTAGAAATCTTTCAAGTTCTGAGCAGCTTGTCTTGCTCATCACGTAGGGAATTAAGATGATGATTCTCTTACTTTGCTCTGACAGGTTTATGCTTAGCTTTGCCTGTACTTGTCTTATTGTAGTCACTGCATGCATCATGTTTGAAGTTGTCTTAATTACATCTTTCATTAGACAGTTTTCAGTAGTATTTGAAAGTGGCTTTTTGGTCTTTATTGGTCTGGCAGAATTCCAGTTTCCAGTGCAGCTTGTAAAAGTTCCCTCTGGCAGCCGGCTATCTGTGGAAGGTGTTCGTCTTCTTATACATGGCCTTCAGTTCTGTCTGACAGCACATGTCCCACCCCGCATTCTCCATTCTTGGAATGTGACAGACCTGCGTCGTTTTGGTACAGTGGATGGGAAGTTTTGCTTTGAGGGTGGATCACGGTGCGGCAAAGGTCAGAAATATCTTTGATTGTAAAGGTCTGTTTTTATCAAGAGTGTTCAGCTCTTTCCTGGCGATGACTTGCATTTGTCATTCAACATAGCATTATGATAATCACCTGATTAATGATAAAATTTTCATGAAGCTTTAAATGCGTCTTCCATGTTTGTGCTGTAGGTGAAAGATTTAAAAAATAATATTAAATTGTTGCAACTTGATTTGAGCAGTGTTTGTTGATGCCATTTAGGACAAGCAGGGGCTTGCTAATGGATTTGAACTTAGGTGTGGGTCTTCACAGGGACAGGGGCACATGCTCTTCAGACAGACCAAGCAGAGGAGATCACAGAAATCCTACGTTTGAACAGTCTGGGCAGTTCCTCGGCCTCTTTCAAGCCATCAAATAATCGAAGTAAGTCTTTTTTCCTCTTTTGCCAGGGATCTTAGAGCTTTGAACTACAAATTCCATTGAGTTTTGTTTTCTGTTATTCCTTATGTTTTCCCCACTCCCCAGTGGGTGGGGGATGGGTGACAAGAGAGCATATTTAGAGTATTTACAAAGTCATAGTCACTTCTGTGAGAGGTGGCAGTTTTTAGTTTGTACCTGTAAGAATGAGAATTGATCTTCACCCCCATCTTTCCCCATCCTGCCTCCTTGTCATCATGTTTTTTGGTGTTTTTTTTTTTTTACATCAGCCAGGTTATAGGTTTCATCAACTTTGAGATTATGAGCTTGCAGTTGATTCCTTTTGCTTCAAGCAAGTAGGATTATAACGCATTGCTGATAGAAAATAATGACATAGCAGCAGTGAGTGCTTGTCTTTGATCTTCATCATCATGTCATGGTCCAGTTTTTCCGGTCTTAATGCTGAGCAATTACTGGCTTACTGATCATGGTGTTTGCTTTGATTCTAGTAATTTTCAAGTTGATTATACTCTCAATTCACAGCACAAGTTCGTGTATAATTTTATCCTTGTTTACTCTTTAAGGCTGCTTGATCAGCATGCTTGTTGTTTTTTGCTTCACACTTTGCTTTTGGTCTTATTAAGAGCCATTCTTTGTCGATCTTGTCAGAATATTCCTTTTTTATTATTACTCATGTTATTTTATCAATCATAATTTGTTTCTCAGCTTATGAGTCCTGCTTGCTTGTCTCCCTTTTATTTTATTTCAGAACAAAGAAACAAAGCAATAATTTTAATATCTATAATGATAGTCCTTCAAGTGATCATTTTTTAAAATCCATCATGCTTTTAAAGAAAGGATAAAATACTTTCAGAATTTGTGTAGAAATATTCCTTTAAAAGTAAAAATGTTTACTTTAGAATGTAGAAATATGTGTGTGAGGAGGGAGGGTGGTGGTGTTGAAATAAAGACCATCCTGTTCCATAAACTCTTACTCTATTTATAGATTCTCTTGACAAATGTTTTGCATATCATGCACGTACCTTTCTCTTGTCTTGCACATGTGCACACACATTCATACTCTGTGTGTAGGCAATATTTGCATACACATGTGCACTCACATTATAGATACAAGGGTGAATCTGTAATTATCCACAATACAGTTACAAACTATATTTCGTTTTTAAAATATTTTTTTAGTGTAATGACATCATTTTCCAACATCATCCCCTTGCTTTTCAATGCCCTTCTATTGTTGCACAAGCTGCTTTATGTGGACAGAAGAAAACATTTTTGGCTGATCAGCAAGCTGCTCATACACTGCTTCCTTCAGTTCTTGGTCTGAAGTGAACCGGCAACCCCTTAATGCCTCCTTGAGTGGATCAGTCAGATAATAGTCTGTAGGGGCAAGATCAGGACTATATGGAGGGTGGGCTAATACTTTGGACTTGAATTTCTAGAGGGTTTCAGATATAGGGCAGCAGTATGTGGATAGTTTTCAGTACTAGGTCGCTAGTGCTGCTAGCAGAAACACAAATACAGCTCTATTGTGGATAAATATTGACACCCTGTGTGAGGGTTTGTGTTGAGAGAGCATGCATGCACACACATACAATGTTAACCCAAGGTTTTGAATCTTGCACAGCCACAGAATTTGGTTAGGCATTGAATCACAGATATTTTAAACAGTCATTTACATCCGCTTTGACACAAATACTTTGTAATTTCTTTGCTCATCAGGGGAAGCTCCAGCTTATTGTTTTGGCTGAATTAAATAGCTTTAATTTCTTTTGGTGATTTAGTTTCTCTTTCAAAATCATGTGATATGTTGTAAATCTGCTGGCTTACCATCACCCTTGTGCACTGGGTCAGATTACAATAATCCTTAAGTTGAAGAAAGTTAAGTTGAGAAACTTTTATAATTTTTTTTTTAATGTGAGGTAATGTAAAATACATAGGAAAGGAAAGATGTTGGAAGTTGCAGCAAGAAGTGACGGCCCTTTGTCTTTCCACGGCAGGCTCACAGCTGTTGGACTACAGCCTTGCCTCACCAGAAGCCTTGTGGCCCCCGCCTGGTGCTCATAGTCCAGGACCAGATCGCACAGGCATGCTTGCCTGTTGCCATGGTGTTGCCTCTGCAGAAGATGAGTTTGGATGCCGCAAGAGGCATTCTGTCAGCGTAACAGACTTCCATCGATCGGGTGCTGCTTCATTTCAAGACAAGCTTCGCTTGATGAGCATCGAGAATTTAGAGCGTCAGCGGTTGATGGCCATTTATGATGTGCCACCAAAATATCCACGCAAATTGGTTGAATCCAGTCATTCCTCAAAACCTGATTCTGAGAGTGCACTGGAGTCTAGCAATGATGCAGCATCAAGTGACCCTGCATGGAAATCATCTGTTCAGCAGCATAGTGCAGTGGTTGGGTCGGATCAGTGCCATGTCAACAAGCATACAGGTCACCTCCAAGGGAACACTGTGCCCATCAGAACAGCCCGAGTGATTACCTCTCCGAATGGTCGAGAGTACTGCATTCCTCGAAGTCTCAACACCACAGTGTTTGACTCCATCGTCAATGCACAAGTGGATAGTACCAAGAGAACCGAAGCTCTTCAGAAGTTACAAAAGCAGGAGTCACATCTTCATCAGGAGATAATTCTCTTGGACCAGATGTTGCAGGGCTGCCACCCAGAAGGTGATGCAGAAACATTATCGATTAACACATGTGGTTCCCTTACATTGAAGAAAGACTTGGCAGAGAGTGAAATTCATTCCATGGAACATTCTTCATGCAGTAGCACCCCAGCTCAAATTACTCAAAAGGCAGCAAGCCTCCCACCCAAAATTGGTGCAAGCATAAGGAAAGAAACATATTATTCTACAGGCCAGGCAGGTCATTTGAACAGCCTGTCAGACAATTGCATGCTCCCACTCAAAGAGCAAGATCGTAATGGAGATCTCTGTGGGTCACCACTGAGTCCCCATTTACGTTCTAAGCTGGAGAAGATTCCATTGAACTCTCACCTTAATACACCTCTGCCTTATGTCAACCTTGCCAAGTATGATCAAGAAATGGATAGTGGTCATGTTTATCTCCCAGGAAATGGCAGTTCTGATGGTAGTCATGTTGCTTTAGGACATAGGCTACATAGGAACTTGGTTGGAGGCAGTCTGGCGAATCTGGGTGCCAGCAGGGGCAGAGTGGGCATCACTCCAAGCAGATGTTTTAGTGAAACTCACATTGGCCCAGGTCCATTGGATCAGAAAAGAGTTTCTTCTGTCCATCCTTCCTCCAAAAATAATGCTGCAGCTGCTGCTGAAGAATTTAAACTTTCTGGGAATATACTGCAAGAAATGGATGACATACCTCCACCAACGACTTATGCCCCACCTGTTCCATATCCCCGCCCTCACACTGCAACTGTAACAGCAGCCTTTAGTTTGGATTTAGATTCCCCGCCTTCCACACAAGCTCCTCCTGTACCTTCTTCACCCTCCCTAATTGTCTCTTTTCCTCAGCGTGAGCCGATATACGCCAATGAGCCAGTGTCATCACCACCTGTCCCACCTCCTAGGAAAAGGTCTAGTACTCCACCCCTTGAACTTCCCCCAGAGCTTCCACCAAAAGGTCCAGTACTACTTCGCAAGACAAAGCAACGCAGTCAAGGATTTGCAAATATAAATAATGATTTTACTCCTCCGGTCCCAGCCAGAAGTCGTAGTCGATCAGTGGGTTCTCAGGGCAAGTTCTATGGCCATGATAATTCTCCAGTGCCCAATTCTCCAACTTCAAGTGTGTCTGATGCTGGTTCAGTTCAAATGGAAGAAAATTATCTTTCCATGGGAAGTCCCAAAAGCCAGCCACGATCAAAAGCAAAGGAATGCTTACAGTCCAATGGGAAGGAGACAGAAACAGTACTGATACCTGCCACTGTTTTCATAACCAATAGTCCAAAGACAAGATGCAGGGGTGTTTCTGCTGCTGTGTCCAGAGGAAATGCAGATGTACTCAGTGGATATATGGATATGGCTAACATGTTTGTAGAAGAAACAAAGACAGACAGTATCTCCAACAGGCCTAAATTAGAACCACCTCAACCTAAAGAGTTGCATAATTCTGAAGAGGTTGATTCTTCCCAGGTCAATGCCTTTGGAGAAAGCAACTATATGGAAATGTCCACCTTCTCTCCACACCCTCCACACCCTCCCCAGCGTAAAAGTGTTGTTCTGAAAAACCTTGAAGTCCTGCAGACTTATGTCAGCACAACTCCTGCTGGGGAATTCACTAGAACCTCCTATAACCAGGTCTTCAGCACCAGTAACTTGAGTACAGAACATGACAACATCCCAATCTATGGGGCCCGTCCTGCCATCCCTTTCACTAACCTAAAGAGTTTTGAACAAAAACAAAACAAGTCTTATGTGAACACATTCATTCCCAGCAGAGAATACAATGTTCCTCTGCCAGAGCCTCCCAAAAAAGAAGAGGGTTTCTTTGCTCGCCTGATGCGTCGAAATTCCAAAGACAAAGGCACAACACATAGTCAGGAAAATCTTAATGCCACCAAAAACCGCACAAGTGTTTTTGAGCGAAGCCTTTCTGAACAGGGAGATCAGGAAGAGAAAACCAACTATAAGCTTAAGCTTGGCCGCAGGCGATCAGCCAGTTTTCCCAACAGGCTTAGCTTTCAAGAAACATCTCCTACTGCAACGGCTCCCAGTAAACGAGATGCACCGCCTCCTTTACCACCATCTCTACCAAAGCCCACCACACCTGTAGGTGCATCACAGTCTTTGTGCATACATGCAGAAGAATCTTCTAATCAATCTAATGCTTCCACCAGTAGAGGAGCTGCACATCAAAGCAACCCAACTGACACTTCCTCTGTTCATGATTTATCAGATGACTCAGACTTGGCACCACTTTTAAAGGCAAATGTCAGTAAAAGTGAACTGCAAGTGTTAACTGTCCTGCATATGCAGCAGGACATTGCAGTCCCTCTTGCACGAACTTGCAGTGATCTGACTGCATACAAAATCACTCATTCCTCTTTATCCAGTTCAGAATCATCCAAGACTGATGATGAGAAACTGCAGGACCTCAAGCGACAGTCATTGGTAACAGACATTGCTGAAATCAAAGCCAAGATGACACTACCTTTGGGGAAACCAATGCTTTCGGCTAAAGAGGAGGCCAAAGCTATAGCACTCCATGTTGCCTCCATTCCACCTTTCATACCTCCTAAAATGAAAAAGACTCAGCTGTCCCCTGTGACGGAGGTGGGTAGCCCAGTAGGCCATACACAGTCCCCTCCCCTTCTTTCTAGCAGTTCACACCCTCATCCATTGCTGCCCTCAGCGCCTAACCAGGATGAAGCTATTTATGTAGACATGAAGGAACTACTGCCCCAGCGTGGCCCTGCCTTGCCTGCTGCTGCATCCCTCCACCCCTACAACTGTCCCAGGGAGCAAAAGCAGAGGGCACGGGCCACCCTTCGCATCACCCCTGCAGTCCAAGATGAAGACGGCAACATCTGGGTGCCCCGACACGACCCCGATCCTGGAGGTACGTCACTGACCTTCCCGCCTAGATCCCGGGTGTCTGGCCTTGACTCGGATGTGTGACCCTGACCTTGCTGTCTAGGTTGGTAGGTAGGTGACCTTGCCATTGCTCATGGTGGCATGTCGTCTTGACCTTGCGATTTGTGGCAAGGGATTGGCACGTTGATATTGTTCTTCAGTATTCAGTGCATGCCATAGATGAGATCTAAGTGGTCTTGTTCCAACATCTGTTTTGATAATTTTGTCCATTCTGTACGCTATGACACAGAACAAGCCTGCAAGTTTGTAGCAAAATTCTGAGCAGCTTCACATTGGTCTTCCTTGATTAAGCCTTGTCTTATTCCATATTCCATCCCTAGATCAGTCCTGAAACTGTTGTATAGATGTTAGTAGACCTTGTTGTTGAGCATGATTGTTTTGTCCTGCTGTTTAGCTTCCATGTAAAGTCTGCCAAATTGAATGGGAATGTGTGCTCGTAAGGAACCTGAATGTTTGCATGTATAGGCTCTACCAGACTCTGCATATTATTGGCTTTTTGTTTTATTTAGGAAACACTGCCGGAATGAATTCTCTTATTAAACCTGCAGTATTTTATTACTTGTAAGGATACTAGAAGGAAGCAGTAATAGCTAATGCTTTATCTGTCATTTTCTTATTAGATCTCCAGTCCTTTTATTAATCTTCATGTGTTACGATGCTAGAAAGCATAGAGCTAGGATAGCTAGAGTTTCATATTTCATCTTTCCCTTTCTTGCACTGAAGGACATCTTTGTGATATGCATTGCCATGAATAACGGGCTACAATCAAGCTTGCATCTCTATAGTATAATGAGCACATGATTCTTAACTATAAAACCTGCTGCTGGACATTAACTCTTCTGTTCTTATTCTAATGCACTAATACTTCTTTTCAGTTTCTTTATCCCTTTGGCTTATTGTTTTTGAATGAAAAGTTGTGCTAAATTTCTTTTTTGATAGATTTTCTGTAAGAACAGTTTTTAAAAGAAATACCCTTAGACCCATGATCAGTGCAGATGGGTGTTCAAAAGTTGATTTCTAAATTTAGTTGCAGTGAGACGAACACAGTACTCTAACTAGAACACTTCTATGAACATTCTTTTTAGCAGATGCTTACGTCTACACAATCCTCATGCTCTGAACCATGTCAGAAAGTCTTTTCAGTGAGAGTAAATACAATTGCTACTCTCTTGCTATGAGGAAAGCAAAAAAGTAAGCTGCTTTAAAGCAATTTGCTTGTACCAGTCACATAATGTGCCATGTGTATCTGCTACCTTTGGTGATCTAGAAAATTACAAATAATGATCCTGGAAACACAAGCAAACGAAGAGGAGTTCATTATCAGTGTGTGCAGTGCATATCAACAGAAGGAAAGTATTTTTACATCACTTTCCAGAAAACAATAAAGAATATTATCTAAAGAAAAAGGGTACAATCTTTTATGGTACCTGGTTTTCAAATAACTTGTATGTAGCTGCCTTTGCAGTTAACATTTGCTCAGTAAGAAAGGTCCAAAGAGACTTTACATCACTTTGCCCTTATTTCCAAACAAAGAATTGAAAACAACCCCGCTACTTTTTTTTAAAAAAAGAAGTATTTTAACTAGTAACTTTGAGTAGCATTAAAATGGTTCCATCTATCCAAACACTCTATGTCCAAATAATTATTTATTTAGTGTATGCTATATATTCTGATTTATTGTCTGGTAAAGAGTAGCTGTTACTAGTGCTACTCCAACAGTCATAAGAATTTTTTTTATCACTAAGATGATCAAGTCACCAAAAAAAAAGTAAAAAGTACTTATGATAATCAAGTCATCCAAATTTATTGTCTGCAACATTAGAAAGTAATCATAATCATCATTGCAGACAATTCCTAAAGATTTAACTGTCATATCTATTTTGATTTAATCTAGGATGGGGCTTTTGTTTTTTTTTTTGTTCCCTTACCCCCCAACACACACACCATTACTGCATCAGAAGCCACATGCTATCAGCTCTGTTGTCACTATCTCAGTTGTACCTGTTCTTTATTAACAAATAATTTTCATTTTCAGGTTTAGTAATCTTGAAAATAGCTGCAGTAGCAGAGCTACATACAAAGTTTAATGGAAGTAAAGCACAGTTCCAATAAAATATGCCTGTTTTCGTGTTTCAATAATTCATGTTTAATAACTAGATGTTTCAATCATTATAGATATTGCTTAAAATGTTAAACTCTTTGATGACATTAAGGTTTCTATAAATTATAACCATAATTTTTTTCTTTGTCTCATTTATACACATGAATGCATGCATACAAACATCAATACTTTGGTTTGCTCCTTGACCTGCAGGCAGGCTAGATGCATGTGTTGTTGAACTTTTGATTGTTCTAACTGCTTACCTGTCTTATTATTGTAAAGCCTAGTCCACATTTTATTTTCTTTTTTCATTGGTCATGTGAGAACTTGAACCCCATTTCTGTAATACCTTTCAGAAGTTTTGTCTGATCCTTGATTTTGCATCAATACTTCTGACAGTTTTCAAGCATTTGTGCACTCTTTCTGGTAATGTGTGGTTTCATTAACATAACTGCACCTTCAATTTCTCAGTCTTTTGTATGTTAGTAAAGCTTTAGGCCACATAAATTATAACATATAAAGCAAAACCAAATCTTCAGGCATATCTTCATATATTGTTTATTACAAGCTAGTGTTCATGGATGCATTACAAAGATATATATATATAGACTAGGCATCTTGTATTAGAAACAGCAGATCTGCTTTTTTTTTTATGTCTTATTGTAGAGAGTATCCATCATCACTTGGTTGTTTTGCTCCTGTAGTCAGGATTGATGTGACAGATAGTGATAATATCCATTTGCCTTGCTTTTCTTGAACACAATGAACATAAGGACGAGTATCTTTCTAGTTATGCTGGTGTGAAAGAATTATATGGTTTATCTTGCAGTTGTTTGGAGTTGTTTACTTGTTAATAAAATGTAACCTGAGTTATATTTTAATAATCTTTTACTTCTCTGGTCTTGTTCCTCTAACATATTCATTAAGACTTTCCTGACATGACGTACTATGTTTATCAACCTGTTATCTCCTTTTGTTGCCAGAAATCCGACCACTGCCACTTATACTGGCAGATCCACCACCTCCTTTACCAGGCATCTCACCAAAGTTACCCTTTTCTCTTTCTTCACCATCTTCACCACGACTGGGAGATGTGGCAAGCAATCTGCTTGAACTGCGGTATTCAACTCCCTTGGTTGTTTCTATGGACCCCCTTGAGGATGCTGAGGAGGGACTGGCAGACTGTCTGTCCATCTCCTCTGATGGCAGTTCTACCTGTTTTGAGGACACACCCATCAGATCAAGCCCAGCAGCCACAGTGTTGCGGCCACGTTCAGGGCGGGACTACCAGGTGATAGAGCGGCGATGCAAAGTTTCTGGCAGCGTTTCGTCTAGTCCTGTTGTTCAGTCGCCCACCGTTAGCAATGTGTTCATTTATGAGGGCTCCTTCCCAGCGCCTACATCACCAAGGTCCCCTAGTATATCATCCAGGCTGAGTCAAGAGCGGGAATTGTCTCCAACATACAAATCAGGTCTTGTTAAGCACTCTCTTGGCACAACCTCATCATTGACTAGAAATCAAAATACTGTTTTGTCATGGTGTAATGAGTCCTCACAGTTCCATGATGGAAGCAGTGTCCACAAAGTGTCACGAACTTGTCATCTGGCTCAGTCAGAACCATGCTCAAGTCAGGTGGAATCTCCAGCATAACTGTCCCATGTGTCAAATCCTCTTCCCCCATTTCTGTGCAAGCACCAAGTCCTTCATCCCCTGAAGTGCAGGAGCCGATGCTGAACTATGCAGAGATTGACCTGAGTGGTGCTTCCTCCCCTCCTCCTCTAGAAATCTCTCTCTCCAAGCGAGCCAAGAGGACACCCAAGCCTGCTGTGATTTCTTACACTGAGATAGACCATAGAGCTACCACTGCACTGCAGGCAGCTGGCCGCGAGCATGCTCTGTCACGGGAAGACACATTACGGCGTACCTCCGGATTTACCCGCAAAGCTTCAGTTCCTTCCACTCCAAAAGATAGGAAAGGATCATCAAACTCTTTTAGAGACAGAAAACTCAGTACTTGTTCATCGGACTCCGTATAGGAATGATTATCATTCCTGCGTTAGTGCACGTCTTCACTCAAAATTCCAGCATCTGAATTTTTAAATCTAAATTTTCACCATCAGATTTTGTGCTGTGGTGGCAGTTTCTTTTACTTATTTTTGCCTGGTTTTTAAAGCTGTGTACCAAAACAGTTTTTATTATTATTTT
This sequence comes from Pomacea canaliculata, assembly GCF_003073045.1. Classification (NCBI taxonomy): domain Eukaryota; kingdom Metazoa; phylum Mollusca; class Gastropoda; order Architaenioglossa; family Ampullariidae; genus Pomacea; species Pomacea canaliculata. The sequence goes on along the minus strand of NC_037590.1, from coordinate 24,292,210 downwards.
TGTTTTAAGTTGACTAATTTGAATTTTGCTCCAACAATGCTTTTATGTGAATGGTTACCATTTATGTCTAAATATTAAGAATCAACAACATATGTACTTTCACAGGGAAAAGTTTATAATTGAAAACAAAATTCTCCGTGGTACACAGTTTAAAATTGAAAGTACTGTTAAGTCAGAGAACAAGTTAAAGGATCTTTTATCCTCTTAGATATGTCTGTTACATCATTTTTTTTGTTCCTGTTTTCACCATCAGCAAGTCATTTACAACTCCATTTGAAAAGCTAGTTGCTAGTTGAAGAGAATTGCTGTTTAAGAATGCATCTTATTTTGTCTCCATGAGTTTGGCATATATAATCTCAGTGAGTCGTGAGCCAGCAAGTATTGTCAGTCCTTCTTTCGTTGTTTTCCCATCCCAGCATGTTGCGGTGTATGTCAGTGTCTTTAGTTGTTTTGTTATTCTAAGTTATTTATTGCAGTTCGATGTTATGTGGGTTGCACGTAATGGTATGAAGGGTGTTGAAAAGTTTGTTAAATATGCTGATCTCATTTTCCTGTCTCATAGTTTGTTTGTTTTTTTTTCACTGGGTACTTGAGTAATGGCCACCTTTAAAGTGATAAGTGTAAAGATTCAGATGATTTTTAAGAAAGAAAAAGGGTTTTTGGGGTTTTTTTTTTTTTTGCACTCATTGCTGATAGCTGCTGCAATAGGAATCCAGTTATTGCTGTTATTGCAGTCAATTGCAGTCAAAAACCACTTTGGCTAGCAGGCTAACATGTGCCATCAAGCAGCTGCCCCATTTCATTTATTAACACTGTTCCCAGCAGCTGGTCAGCCTTAGTAAGTTTACTTAAAACATACATAAGCAATCCCTGAAGCTGTAGTCATTTATCTGATCTGCAGTTTAAAACGTTTTATAAACAGGAGTGTGTGTATGTGTTTGAGAGAAAGAAAGAAGCAGATAACTGTGGTGTTTGTCCTAGTGATGCTCCAAAGTTCTAAGACAGTCAGTATGGCATGATCTAGTAACCTGAACATTTAAAGGGTTGAAATAAGGTAACTTTCAGGTGCAAGTTTCAAAACTACCAGTGTAAAATTGTTTGTTGGTTTGATTGAGAAGTTTGAGGCCCCTTTGTTGTTTGTTAAGAAAGAGAAAGTGAGTGATTGTCAAGATGGTTTTTAGAAGCTTGTGTAAAGTTGTTAAAATGGGTTTGAATGTTGACCCAGATTCTCAGGGGATTTTGATGCAGTCATTGGTCTTCCCATTTTTTACCATCAGTGAAGGTTAAATATCATGATCATGACAAAATAGCATGATGACCAGATGTGCAGACTGTACATTGGGTTTTTAAAAGTTATGTGCTATAAACTTTCTTTGAACTGGTACAAGTTTGATGAATACTGACCGGTGTTGAGTGAAGTAATTGACTACCACTGCTACTCAAATGAATCAGAAGAATACATTATGTTGTTTATTTCTGAGCACATGATGACTTTACTACCAATTTGTACTATTAACGACATACAAATTGCCTGTCAGTATTAAATTTTTGTTATGATTATTGGTTATAGCTGTTCACATCTTTACAAACCAGTAACACAGGGTGTCATATACGCCAGTTTTTAAATATGTTTTGTAATTGGCAAGGTTACAAAGAAGGGGAAAATGTGGGATGATGCCATCTGCTAGAAAACTTCCTTCTCCACAAGACAGTTGGCCTCTGTCTTTCATGCTGTAGACACTGTGAACTGCTGACAGTTCACAACACCAAAGCTAGGAAAATCTTTACTTTTTATATCAACAGAAACAGGAAAGAGGAGGCCAGAGCAGTTTCACAACTGTTGTAATGACAAACCTGATTTGTTGCCAGGATTTGTTTCAGTAAATAAGTTGTACCCCTATCCTTCCATGAGGTTTTTAATGTCTGGTTCATGTTTGAAAAGATTTTGATGTGTTGTTCATAGGCATTTATTGAGACTATTTATTATACTTTAATTATGAGAATATTTAAGAACTTTGCATATAACCCACACAATTATGAAAAAATGGAAGTCAGTAAGCTTTGGTGAACATGCTGAAATCAGGTATGTTGCAGAATTATTAGCTGAAAGTTATAGCACTTGACAAATAGGATCACAATTTTATTTATTTACATGAAGAGTTTGTAGTGTTTTGGGTCTTCCACGTGCATAGAAGTGTGAAATATTTCAGCGATATTTGCTTGTTTGAAGCTTCCTTTAATTTTAGCCCTGAACTTACTGTGTATTTATGTAAATTTCACCTTTTTATCTACCTTATGAAAAATTTGTGTGTCTTGAATCAGCACTTTCAATTTTGAATTTTCTGAAAAGTTTTGCTGTATAAAGATATGCTAATTTCTTAATCTTAGCATATTTTCATGGTTTTGTGACAGGTTTTAGCACTTGTTAAAATTTTATCAGCATTTGTTAAGCTACTAGCAGCTTGTTAACCTCACCTTTACATGACCTAACATGGGACTCCTGAACTGTTACAAAGTGCTTGATACCTTAATCTCTACAGTATGCCGCATTTTTTTGAGTCAGTGGGGAATATGCTGCAACAGTGGTTGAAATGGATTATATTTTCATTATGGAGGTCTGTTTAATTTTATTGGAGCCTAAAATAAAAAAGTAGCTTGCAAATATTTAGCCATGAAAGTTTAAAACAATATGATTGCCTAAAATAATTGGGGTATTCTTCAGTCAGCACATACACAGTGCACAGATCAGTGCTTAAAATGAAAGTGGGGTTCACTTTGTTAGCCACTCAGCTGCATTTACCCACACATGCAAACTTGAATATAAATAGGTGGGAAAGATCACTGTTGTGTTATAAACTGTTGCAATGGTAAATTAAATAAGAAAAGGCAGAATAAAAGTTAGTATTATCTGCTTTCTCACTGATAAATGCCTAAAATCTCAAACGAAAAAAAGTGTAGTTGCAAGTGATATGAAGAGAGAACTTTGTTCTTACAGCAAACTCAGCAGTATGGGGTCGACATTTTTTATCAGGATTTCAGATATATGACCCATGCTCAGTCAGCTAGATCCTAATATTACAACAAGAAAATCAAGTATAAGCAGTGTAAGCTCAAATATCTTTGTCAGACTTGGAGAAAAGTATCTTCCTGTTGCAGCATCAGACATCGATTTTGAAATGTTCGGCAAAAAAGAGCATTATAAGTGTGAAAATTAGCACTGTTGCAAAATATGCCTTAATAAATATCCACACAACTGTTATACAATAAATATTTCTTTGATTACAGAAACAAACATTTTCAGAGACAGAGAAATGTGCAGAGTGTTTTGCTTATTGCCTTTAAATTTTGATGTGTGATGCTTGCCAAATTATCAAGTATTGAGCAACAGATAACAATGTTTATGACCAACCCTCGGGCAAGCAGGCACACTGAGAAAAAGGGGAAAGTTTTCTTAGCATCTAGTATGTCAGTATGTTATGTAAGTATATTTAAGTACATAAACTATATTGCAAAAACAAAGAAGTCAGCTAATAATTGTTGCTTTAAATAAGTTTTTTAAAAGTCCTGCAATTATTAAATTAGGCTTTTGGTTGTGCTTATTGAGATTAATAAGTTACTGTACATCTACAATTCAAATGAGTAAAAACAGCTTTATTCTCTCAAAATGCTTCTCCCCTCCTGTCTAGTTCCCCTCTGGAAGAAAAGTGTTGACTATAGTAACAGCCAACAAATGTTCTTTCTGCCAGTGCACAAAAAGGTGGAAGAGTCAGACACAGGCAAACCATTCTGGTCCAGTGACGCAACAGTTCGCGCCTGTCACCTATATAGTGAGGGTTGGCTGTCCTGTGTTCAGCTCTCGTCTCGGGCACACTGTTCTTTCTCTGCATGTGACATCTGTTTACAGGATTGGTTGCCTTGCTGTGGTACAGCCTTAGTTGTTGGATTGGCATTAAACACCAATTTCCTCCCCTTCCCTTGATAAAAAAATTACTTCAGCAACTGTAAAAGCAGCTTTGTCAGACTCAGAACTTATTTTTGATTCAAATTACTTTTTATCTGTATCAGTGAATCTTGTAGAAAATGCTCACAGTGCACCTAAGAAAACTGCTTAATACAGATTGGATGTTGCAACAGGACACCAGTCGAAATGAAAGACCCTTATTGCGAATTGGTGTGCTGGACTTTCTGTACTTTCACACTTGTTTTCTCTCTCACACACACACAACCTGCATGTGCGAATCCAAAAGGAATTTTGTAATCTTGCTATTTTTATTTATGATGGGGCGCTGTACATTTTTAATGTCCCATTCTTGTGAATCTGTGGAAATCTTATTTTGGCTGTTATTTTCTTTTTGTTTTTTTAATGGTGCTACTGCAGTGTCAGGGTGCATATTCTGTAAATAAGACAAGTCCTTATGAATATAATTAGGTGACTTTTATTGATGCGTTGAGACAACACATCTTGCAGACATATGGTCACATTTTAGCTTTCTCTTTTTTTTTTTTTTTATTTGAAGCAGTTGTCTTCACCGGAGGCAGTTAACTGGCAAAATTGAAGTCATTGTCATAGTGAAAGAGTATGTGTTTATTTTCTACTTTTTCCTCTGATCATTTAATAAATTGGATTTTATAGGGGATTTTTTTTTATGAATTTGCCAAGGTGTTTTTGATGGGCGCCAATATTTCACAAAAAACAAGTAATTACCCACTAATTTTTCATTGGAAAGGGGATGCCAAGATTCCACAAAGAAGAACTCCAGAGCCTGCAGACTCTGCATTAGTACATTTTGCTTAATTACCATGTTTTACAAGTAGCAAGAGGCTATCTTTATAGAGTTAAAAGAATACCTGAATACTAGAAGGGAGTTGAGAACCATTTTTCTGTTTAAAAATTTATCATTATCAGTTTTGAAATGATCCTGATCAGTTGCTTTGGTTATGATGACTTACATGCTTTGAGTTGGTTTGCCGCACTTTTATTACTTAGCAGCTATTTTGGTTGTGGATCTTTTCTGTTCTTGGGTTGGTTTTTTTTTTGGGGGGGGGGGGGTTGGGTTTTTTTTTTGTTTAGAGGGATGTTTCTCTAAAATCTTCTTTGACATGATGTGATAAATAACATCACAGACATTTACAGCTTACTGTTGAAGTACAGAGCATTCTTTTTAAAAAAATTATTAAGATTACAAATTGAAAACTATTTTAGTTTTACGGTTGTGTTGATGGATATGTAAACAGTAGTTTATGGAGTTTTGTGGTTGTATAAACATTTATTTCATCTTTGTGGTTGTGTTCATGATAGTATGAATTGGTGCTCTTTATTTTGTGGTTGTGTTCATAGTTGCATGAACAAGGATTATTTTGATGTTCATGGTTGTGTGAATCAAGATTTAGTTGTGTCTGATTGTATAAACATCAACTATTCATTTGAGGTTTTATTTGCAAAAAATTTAATCTTGGACCTCAGAGTGGATCCCTAAACTTAAGAAGTGAACATAGAGCTTTGTTTTTAGCATACAACAAAAGATACACTGCGCTTATGTAGTTTGTGTTCTTGCAGAAAGGGGCTGATTTGGATGGCCATTAAAATGAATTATTGTAAAAAAGTATAAAGCAATGTGCAAAAATAAGGAAAAAAATGCTAATTGCCTTTAGCATTTAGTATTTTGTTGCCTATTGATGTCTCATAATACTTCACCATAAAGGATGTTTGTTGTGCCTTTTGCAATAAGCTTGTATATTTTTTATGTTCTCTACTCATATTTTTGTGCTGACAGAAGATAGCATGCCATTTTTAAACGATACAAATATTTCACAAAATTCCTAGTGACCAGCTCTTACTTTCCTCAGTATGGGTAACCTGTATGGCTGTGTTATGTAAATGTATAGATATAATCAACTTGAACTTTCTGCATTTTTGGAAGCCAAGTGGTTTGGGTTTTTTTGTTTTTTGTGCTTGTATATGTATATCTGTTTTTGTTGACCATACCGCTGATGTCCTGCTGTATGTATGTAAACCCTTAGCACTCTTCAATAACACAACATATATATATAAACAGCATTTTGTCTTTTTTATTCGGTGTCATTTAGAAGTGAAGATACATAAGGCGGTAACTTTTGCTCTGCATGAATTGAAGTCAAGGATACCTATGACAAGCTGAATTTTTTCCCAGTTAAGTGATGATGCTGACACTAGTGTGAACTGTCAAAATGAATATAACATTCTCAGAAGCCTTATATAAAGATGGAGTGTCAAGACCTAACAGAGATGCAAAAGGTCTTAGTGGGTTTGCTCTTCTTTTTTGTTTTTGGTGGGGGGTGGAGTGTCACTGACAGCTAGAAATGATCAATTTTCAGTGGTGGGAAAATTATGGGCTGCATGAAGAGAGAGTAGATTACGGAGAAGCACACCAATTTCATTCTTGTAAGGTGCTGTATTTTAGACATCTTTTATATTCTGAAGTATTCTCTTTACAAAGAGAAATCCAAGCTGTGAAATCCTTTGACTAGATTTGTTGCTACTTTTCTTCTTTGGACAACAATGGCATATTGTCTTAAGGCTCTTATGGAGGAATTTTTGACCAAGTTTTTAAATGGCACTTATAGAACAGCTTTGCTAGACTTGGTCAAATGTTCTGCCATTTTTGTCCAGTTAAGGGCTTTTAGGGTGGAAGGAAAAAACATACTTTTGCTTTTGTTTGGGTGCTTCCTGCTGTACCTGTGCTTTTTACTTCTCTCTACATTAGCAAAACACTGAGCTACATGAAAACATGGAACAGGTTTCAGAGAACCACTCAAGATCATAGAACTCAGGAGAGTCATGTGATTTATATGTAATCAAGGCATATGGTCAGTATACAATCAGAAGGTAAATTCTTATAAATCTGCAACTAATCATTCTGTTCTTATGGATTTGAGGGAACAGAAGTTTATAAAATGTGTATTAATTTGAGCACTGTTAGGAATGGCTTTACTTGGTTATTTTAAATTTTGGTTATATTTGCCAGTTTGGAATCATTGAATTTAAATGTGTGAAATACATTACATGCTAATTGACTGTTTAATCATGCCTATTGTCCAAGCAAGGTTGTTTTGAGCAGATGATTCATGTTGTGCATTCAGTGTATAGAGTTGCAAACAGTTATATATTTATATAATCTCTATGTTATTTATATCAATGAAAACCTAGGGAATCAAAGTTGGTCATCAACGTAAAAATTATAAGTTCTGTGTAATGGTTCTATACAGGCTATCGCAGCTGGCAAGTCTCTTTAGATTATGGTTGTAGCCTCTATCACTACTTTGAGGAAGGAGGTGCTGTAGCATCAGCTATATTGTCCTTAGCTGAAGCATGCATTTTCCCTTATAAATTTCATATCTGCTTTCAGAAATGGTTTTTAATGTAATACTTGCTGTTTCTATACATTGAGCATAAATGAAGCTGCATTTTTCACACCTTCAACTTATGTAAGACTTGGTTTTAGCCCCACATAAATTTGAAAATGGTAGATAAAAAGTGCAATACCATTTTTTTCCAAAAGGTTCCTGTGCCTTGTCTCTTTCAATCTTTCACACATTTAGACATTCAGGCAATGTGCTAGTGCCTTTTCTGTCATCACTGCATAACTCAGTCACTTGATGAGAATTTAAATACTCTGAAAGATGCAAGAATGAATTGTTTTGATGAATATGCAAGAATCATCAGAGCCAGTTTCTTACATAAACTCTGGACATGCAGATGCAATTTTTGAGTGTTTTGGTATAGAACAAAGATTTTTTTTTTATTGTGTACAAATGCCATGCGACACACAAATCTCATTATATTTAGATGAGAAACTTGCTGCCCTTTGAATGAAACAGGACAAGTGCTGTGTGGACAAATGAGCAACAAGCAACATAGCTCACACACTTGCTATCATTTCGCTAAAAACTCAGGTGAACAACCAGAAAGAAAACCCACTAGTGATATTGCCATATTCCAATATCAGCTTATTTACTATTTAAAAACAAAACTTGATCATGTATATATTTCATTTGTAAGCTCCATTTTAAGTTTATTTTTGTAATATCTCCATCAGTTGGCATACACAGTACTGTGTATGCCAGTTCTGCCATTTCTCAAAGTGCTCCTCTTTCTATTACTTTCTTCATATAAACATCAGTTTACTCAATGTTCCTTTCAGTGATTAAGTGTAGCTTATCAAGGCCACAATATTTACATGCATAATACTTGACAATAAAACTTTTTCCAATCTTTAACCAGTGTTTGTATTTTTAAGTGATGAAAGTATCATGGTGTGCATATGAAAGGTGAAGCATAGTAACATGCTTTTCACAAGCAACATAAAACTTAAAACAAAACTGATGTTATTTTACCAGATGGTTTCAAATATTTGATGCAAAAATACAAGTACTAAAGAACAATCAAAATATTAACATAGAACCCAAAATACAACTGCAAATTTACAAATATAAATTCATGAGTTTTAAGTTTTGAAATGTTAGCAAAAAATGATACAGTAGCATAAGTTTAGTGGGTAAGCAAAATAGTCTAAATGGCACAATGCTATCACCTAAAAAGCAGTAACTAACTAGGAGTGCTTATTGTAAATTCATGATCTTTCAAAAGCAGTGTTAATTATTATGCTATCTATGCTTCTGTTTCATGTTAGATGCATGGGGACTGCAAAATATTGTTAACCACCAAAGCTCATCTTTACATCCAGCGAAACTGACTTGTTGCAGCTCAGCCAACAGCTCAAAGCTTTTTCTTAATGCCACATCATCTGAGGCCATCCATTAAGTGTTTTAGTTATGTCTGTGGTCTTGAGGGTGCTATCTATGTTTTGATAATTCTTAACCTTTCTCATTTAAGATGAAAGTTAAAAGATGTGAAATAAGAGGAAGCATAAATTTTGCTTAATCCATGTTTACATGCTTACATCCGAGCCCTTGATCACATTGAGGTGGACAAATACACTCAATGAAATATCCATGGCACATTAATACCTGAATAATAATAATAATAGAACACATTTATATAGTGCATTTTCCAAGCAACAAAGCCAGGTTTAAAGCACTTTGCAGTTGCATGAGCACAGGTTCTGAGGGTAGGCATCAAATGCACCTTTCTACATGAACACACCCCAACTGGAAAGGGACAACCAGAACTGAGTCTGATGGCGGGGTGTAGTTACGGCCCTATGATCCACATAGGGCGAATAGGATCAAGAGAGACACGAATAAACACATACAAGGAGAGTGGGGAAGACACCCTAGTAGAAAACCAGCAGTCTACCCTGTAAGCAAGTGTCACATCCAGAGGGATGTATGTCAGAGATTCAAACTGACACCCAGTTATCACCATCATGGCTTAAGGTGTTTTAACCACTGCACCAGCAACTGCCTCAATAACACATAAACACCTTTAACCATCTTGAATACACCGAGTTTTATAAGAATCTCTAATGCATTATCACGACAAAACAGAATAGAGTTATGTACCTATATTATATGAAGAACAACTCAGTGCCTTATTTTTCCTTCTTAAATGTGCCGGTAACAAAAATGGGGAAAACAAAACAACAAAAAAAAAACCATCTTATGTTGTTAGCTGAACTGTTGTGAAAGTAGATAAAGTGAATTATCAGGCTGCCATAATTAAACATATTCTAAAGGGTGCTTGTACCATTTCTTTCCAATACAAATGCAAAAAAAAGAAAAAAACCACTATCTACATTTCATAAAATCTCTTAACTTTTTTGATGTTTTAGCATGCGCATTGTTAAAGGCACTGACCCAAAAAAAGAAAAAAACACTCCAAAACAAAAATCACAATCAAGTTTTAATTTCTTCTTAATATATTCTCATTCTGATAAGCCAATATTTCATATTTGTTTCAGGAAAACAACAATTATGAACACCCACTTGCACATGAGTGTGCACATGCATGTACACATACACTCTTCTGCTGGCCTCTCAAAAAGCAGCTAGCTACAAAATACTTAAATAACATAGTGCAAAGAACTTTCACAATGATTTCCCATACTTTGTTTAATTCCAGTTCACTGTAAATGAGATATTACACACCAAGTACCTGAATACTGGAAAAGACCTCAGATTTTTAAAAGGAAACAGGAAATTCTAGATGTTTTAAAATCTTTTGAGGCTGGTAGCCTTACAAATTGTAGTAGCAGTCTATTGTGCCTTTTTAAGTGTGTGTCCTTCAAAGCTCATGCATTCTGAATGAAACTGACCAACTTGTTCTTTTAGCATTTACAATAGTAGATCTCACTGACTTAAGCCCATGATATTTACCTTCTATTGATACTTTTTTGCTTCAATATCAATCCTGACTGTAAAATTCGTTCACTTTCTCTGTTCAGCTATGAATTTCAAAGAATGAACATTTCACCATCAATGTCAGCTAAACTGGTCTTCCATCAAATATTGAGACATAAATGGATTTTTTTAAAATTAACTATGCACTGATGACTGTCAGAACAAAATAAAGGATTATATTATCTGAAAATACAAATAAAATGCTAGAGAAGGACTGTACTTTTCACACACCCCAGCACCATCTGGCAAGTGAGAGAAGAGATTGGGAGAAAAACCTGTCGTCACATGCCAGTTTGCTTGCCAGTTTGTGCATAATTTTGATTATAGACATGGCCAAAGCCTATCTATTATTTCAGCGGACATAGATAAAGCACCATTGTTTCTGTGTTAAAATATATACAATCTGTTTTACAAGGTATTGCATACAAAAATAATAGAACTTCTTGGTCAAAAGTTTTGACATGCATACAATTCTTTGTGTTATTTCTTCCCTGCTCTTAAAATAGTTAACAAAAGGCATATTTAAAAGCAAATGTTTAAAAAAGGGAAAAAGAAGAGTGGAAGACCTCATGTAAAGGCTGCTCACAGTCCTAGCTTTAATGAAATTTCACCACACCAACCTCTGAACACTGAGTTCGCTTGATGAGCACAACCTTTCCAACAGCCAAAAACGCACTTCAAGGCAGCTAACACAGGAATGGCTCAGGCGTCACAGAAGATTTAACAGACAGGCATCCTTATGCTTAATCTGGAAGTTAGCAAAACAACAGTGATGAAATTCATCATTACCAACCATCTTCAAAAAGGATTTTTAAAAAAAAATCCTGAAATGTCCCAAAAGAAATCTTGTGTAATTCTCAGCATGACTGACAAAACAATCCTTAAGGAACTCTAGCAAAAACTTACACTTTTTATCTACACCCAGTGAATTAGAGCAGTGGTTCTCAAAGTATTTCGGACCGCGGACCACTTTACTTAAGTAAAAGTTATGGCGGACCACCAAGGCCTAAAAGTAACTCTGTACTATAAATTTCAAATTCAAATTGCCTCATTTGTTTCATTACAATTCAAAACTAAATGTCCTTCTGTGACAGTAGTATAGTAATAAGTTGACATAAAACTACGTACCTCGTTCTTTGTAATTAAAATGTTAATGCGAGGAATGCATCACTTTAAACATCACTTTGCTGACATATGATGACTGTCAGCCGCGGACCACCTGACTTATGCCCGCGGACCACCTGACTTATGCCCACCGACCCTAGTGGTCCGTGGACAACACTTTGAGAACCACTGAATTAGAGAACACACAATTTAGGGTTATCTCCCAGGCCTTGTAATGGTCCATCAATTCATGTCCAGCCTGTAAGGATTCCGTCTTAAAAAAGTAGAAAATCTAACTGACAAGGACTGAATAACTGCAAATTCAAATCACTGTCACAAACAGAATTACATCAAACATACAAACAAGGTTTCTTTTCTCATCATTAGAAGAAAAAAAATCTGGGCAGAACTGTTTTTAGAGAGGTGGAAAATTACAAACCCTGATCTCCACAAATCAATTCTGGCAGAAAATAATCTGTCTAGTTGCAAAAGCTATGTTCCAAAACAGTACTGACCTTGCTCAGCAAATGTTTGATGACATGACGATGTCCTTGCACAGTTTCTTATAATGCCATGTGTCACCCTTAACTCGCTTGCGACAGACTCCTATGCAAGAAGTCTTTGGCATGGTACACACCTCAAGATCAAAGGCAAGGCGTACACGACCCCAATCATCCATAACGGTACAGCGCAATGTGTAACTGCAACAATATTGCAGATATGACAGAATAAACACAGTGAACAATCCTGTCTACTGATGTGCCTTAAGTAGTGAAAAGCAGCCCATTTTTTAAGTCTATAATTAAAAGTCGAACTGTTACAACAGCATCAATCAAAAATGAACTTGAACAATTTTTATTACCATCAATAAGAGTGCAATAAGCACTGCAAGAAGGCAATAAGAACGTGATTGCCAAAGCACTTACTCGCTCTGTTTGTAAGGAATGCACATGTCCTCCATAGTGTGCTTCAAGATACTCAGCACATAATCTGCATTGTGCTCCATGGTCCTGAACACGTTGTGTAAAGCCTGTGGACATTTAAAAAGACAATGGTGTATAACACTGAATAAAGTCAAGTCTAATACAAGGACTAACTGCCTGTGTTAGGAAAAAAGAAGAGTACTCCAGAAAAATAATAAGTGATCAAAGCTAAAAGCTAGAATCTGACACATCTGAACAAAAACAACCAGGCAAACACTTCCCTCTAGCAAGCATGTTTAAGGTCCTTGAACATCCTTCATCAGCCTTTATACCAAGTGAGTCATCGGGATCTCATGACTATCCAAGTAACTACTACTTGCAGTCTTCAATGTTCACAAGCAACTACAACATATTCTTTTAATATAAGGTTTCCTTTTATCTCCTTGGCCAGTTGATTGTGCTAATCCTTCTTCACTTTACAATGTCTTTCTTGTCCTTGTTCAGCATGGGCAGCTACAAATACTACTTAAGTTCCATTGTCACCAATTCTCTGATAATTTCTCTATAGTTTGAGCTTACATCATTGTATTTAAGTTATATTGTCACTAATTTTCTGAGTTGCATACTCCTGCCCATTGTCTGGTACCACTCCAAATTCAATGAACAGGTGGGTTTCACATTTAACAGTCTCACCTACTCAGGAAGATGAAAATTTACCCATTGGCCAGTTTATCCCTACTTGAGTGTGTACTATACACAATGGTAAACTTACAAGTCTACATTTTCAAAACAAGAACAATTTCTGTGACAGACATTTTTTAAAATAAATCTAATTGCTGTTCAGTAAAACAAAACTGCTAAAATTTTCAATTTGTCACAAATGTCTTATTCAGCATATATATAGCTAAAATTAACCAGCCAGACTCTGGTAACTGACCTTAACTTTACGAGGACCGTCACATGAGGAGCCTCGTTGTTTCTTGGGAGTAAGCATGTTGATCATGCGCTCAATGCTGCCAAAGACTGTCCCCTTAGAGGTCTTCCTGGTTTTATTGCAGCTGCCAGGAGTTGACCAGTGTGCTTGGTACAGTGCATCATCTACTGATCGTGAAGCCTCTCTGTATAATGCAACATGACATAATCAATGTGGCAAATATTTTAGTAGTATCTTCAAAAATTCACTAAAGATATTTATCACTGTAAAATAGAATTACTTCATGAAAAAACAATAAAGTTGTTACTTAAGCAGTGGTGGAAAAAAGTGTTCACTGACATCATAAAACACAAAATATTAAAAAAGAAAAGAATTCTAGTCTGCCCTCAATCAAGTGTTACTGAGTCACCACAAGGCACAATGCACTTAATGTCTGGTGTAGTAATAATCTTATCTGCCTAAGGGAAAGGGGTGATTGATATTTTGTGGGTTTTTCTGTTTTCACTTTACAGATAACCGAAATTTTACGAAAATGTAACAATATACTTACTTCTTAAAAGACCAAAAGGTACAAAATAATCACTTTACTTCTAATTCTGACTGGAATCCAAACCCCAGCCTAGTGTTCAGGTAGATATACTGCTGTCATGGAATTTTCTTAAGCAGGCCTTCTCTTGACCTGATGCTTCTTGCTTTCATACTGAGTTTGCATTTTGTAAGATGTGAACATGGCAAATAATGCAGCACTTACCTGTAAACATCTTTTATAGGTGTAACCTGTGCGGCAAGAGCATGGAGTTGAGAGTCATAAGACCGTGATGGAGATAGCGTTGTGTTTCTGTAGCACTCCTCCATTTGTTGCTGTGGTGTGCATGCTGCAAAAGAGGTCCAACCAAATGTCCCTTTTTTAATACAGCTGACACAGAATCATACTACATCATTCTGAAATCATGATTCCCACATAAGAGCTTAACATTGCACAGTCTTGATTCCATATTGTTGTTATTGTTAACATGCAAACTTTTTACTATCCTAAGCAAGGTGAAAAATGTGTACGTTAACTGTCCATGAGATGCATACTTTTCAGTTTCTTTCAATTAAATGGTGATAAAGGGTTTTAAGTCATTTCCCATCAGTAACTACAGCTTCTTTGTGCTAAAAGGAAATCCTGGTGGGCTGTTACTAAGAACAGGTAAAATATGACAACTAACAAGAATCATCCACAGTTATTCGCTGTTGAAGTTGCCTGCCCATGAGCGGTGATTTAGACCTGGAGCGACCGTGAATCTTGTGAACTGATGTTTTTGCTGGTGTTTTAGGTTTCACGGGTGACCTGGGGACGGCAAAGTTCTCTTTATCTTGCTCTTTCTTCCTAGCCCTTGCTGGCTCCTCATCAAAAACCAGCCTTTCTCTTGCTTGACCTTTTGTACGTTCCTGCTTCCTGGGAGAAGAGGGTTTGTTGCTGGGTGTATAGCCAAGGCCATCTATAGACTCTATAATATTGTGGTTCTGGGTTGTCAGAATGACTGGAGACTGGGGTACCTCTTCATTTACACTCGTTGACTCCTGGCTTTCACAGCAAACCTGTAACAGTTAATATGTAACAATAAATGCTAAAAACATAAGTATCTTGATTGTTTCTATTACGATAAACATATATAACGAATGCAAGCATATGCATACATGTCCAACAAAGTTGAAACAGAAAGTGCAAGCTAATTATACACCATAGAACCTGACTGACCTTAGGATTAGGAGTGCTCCTGCTGACAATAGGCCTGTGTAGCAGTCGTACTGGTCTTCCTGACATTTTTTTCTCCAGCAACAGGAAGTAGGTGGCAGTCAAATAGTCATAATTCCACTGCCAGAGATTTACTTTTATTAGCAAAATTCACAAGAAAAAAAATCCCTGCCAGATGTTAAATATACATGAGCAGAATTTAAAAAAAATACAGAGATCTGCAGAGAAAATCATTCTGAATAACTAGACCATTTGAAAGCCCTCAGAAAGTTTAGGTTATTAGATTTTTAAAATGTGATGTTTGTCTAAATTTACACTTATCAATTGGAATTAGCAAGGCAATGCAGCTGCCCACTTCCTATTCTGCTTCACAGCTATCTCAAGTGTTTTGTGACTATTTTGCTAACAAGATTTCGGACATTCGATCATCCTTGGACTCGATATCATTGCCTGACAGCATTTCCTGTGATATTCTTCTGGGATGCTCTCTGACCAAATTTCGACCAATCTCTGATGCTGATATAAAAGCGATTATTCTCAAAGCCAAGCCAACAGCTTGCCAGTTAGACCCAATACCCACAAGTCTTCTTCTTGAGTGCTTAGATATTTTACTTCCTTCCATTACAAACATTGTAAATGTCAGCTTGTGATTAAGTGTTTTCCCATCTTTGTTTAAAAATGCCCTGGTGAAGCCACTTCTTAATAAATCCACGCATTATGTCAATGTGTTGAACAATTATTGCCCAGTTTCCAACTTGTCTTTCCTCTCAAAGATCATAGAGAAAGTAGTTTTGACACAGCTCTGGGCCTACTTACAAGAGCACCAGCTCATCCCAGCTTATTTGGTTCCGCTTTGTGTTTTCTGGATTTGATTTTATTCTTCATTTATTATGGTTGTTTATTCTTTTATAGTTCACATGTTTTTGTTTGTTTTCCTGTCCCTCATATGCTGTCCATGTTTCGTTCTTGTTCTTAAACGCTAAGAGTGTGAGTATGAGCTTTACAAATTTTGCATTTATTATTATTATCACTAACTCCCTAAAGATTGGGCTGTTTGAAACTCTGAAAGTTTGAAGCCTGTTTAAGAATCTAAACAGCTTCAATCTGTGCATTTTTTAAAATAATATATAGCCTGCATGACAAAATAGCTTACCAATACATTGGCATCTTACCTTTGAAATCATCAGTTCCATCTGAGTGCGTCCCTTTCCATAGTGCACTGCTAGCTCTGTCAAGCAGTCATCATCTATTATTCTCTGGAATCCAAACAAGGTCCCCTACTTGAAAGTCATTTTAAAAAAAAACAACAAAAAAAAAAACCCAACAACAAATAAAAAAACAACTACAGACTTAATGGAGACCATGGAAAAAAAATTTGAAGACTAAAGAACATTTAGGGGAAATGAAACTTACGAATAACCCTAAACAAAATGTCTAATGACATCATCCATAAACTTCAGTTTTGAAGTGAACTCTTTCTGGATATATGTAAATGTTATCTGTTCAGATACAAGCCATTTGATACTATGACCTTCATCATTAGTCTCTACGCCTATATCTTCAGGTCTATTAAGACTGTAAACTTTAGTGCAACAAGTCACTAGCAACAACTGGTCTCAGAAAATAAGGCAAAAGATCAATTATATCTTGTTTTCCCTCTCAAGGAAAATTGCACAGAAATTCACAAAGCTCACAGCAAAAGCAGCAGTTGTTCTCTATTTTTACCTTGTACTTGCTGGCCCATTCAACAGGCACATTGACACTATGATTGACCCACGGATGCTTTAGAAGCCCAGCCACTGTAATACGCTGCTTGGGATCTATCTGTAGCATCTGAGACAACAACTCTTTCGTCTCTTCTGTCAGCCATTCAGGAGTCTCATACTTGCCACTCTGTAACATAAACCCTCTGACGTTTGCTTTTACATATGTAGGACTAGTTCAAAAGGAATGTTTATTTCAAAACTGAATCCCCTATATCTACCAAAACTTAAAGATGCATTCCCTAAAGACAACCCTAAAAATATCCCTGTGCAAGAATCAGGCAAAAAGCAATTTCAAGACAGTCCATGGACACACCTAAAGAACAAAATAATGTATGGTGCTAACTCTTGCTGGATGTAGCCTTGAAAATGTGTGTCCATGTAAATTCATGTGACATCAATTTTTTTCTAAGCTCTCTTTATGTGCATAATGATGCTCACAAAAATGCATCAGATTTTTCAAAATAGTATCTTGTGTTCAATAAAATGAAAATATCTCACAGTCCTTAAAAATTCTATTTATATAAGATTCTATAAAATGCATAGTTCCATTTATAACAGAACAAACAGAAAGTCCAAACCAACAAAAAAGAGTCCAGATTGCTCTGCATCATACTAAAGTATGCCCTTGCAAATACACTTGAATTGTATAAATCAGGGGTGGTTTCCTCCAAGGGTCATTTGGATATTTATAATTTTATTATCCAGTAACAAAATTATCAACTTAATAATTAGCCTGCTATATTTGATGAAGCCAAAGTTTCCCCATATTATGTTAACACTTTTGTATGTGTACACTCTCAACCTGTCTGGCACTGGCTGTCCTACAAGTCACTGCAATACAAGTCACAGGCAGATGACGAGAAGCATATGTATCTGTCCCATCATGTACTAATGTTTCCTGTCTATTTCAAGAAGTCTCTGACCTATTCCACAAAATCTTCTGTAAGCAAGACAAGTTGACCTTACCTGAATTTTTCTGTATAAATGAGACAGTTTCTCGTCATCAAATGGTAAATACCCACACAGCAAAGCATACAGAAGGACACCCATGCTCCATATATCTGCCTGTAAAGAATTAAAAATCTCTTAAGTCAATTTTTGCATAGTTTCTCTCCCATTATGTGCATTGTGTATGGCTGCTACACTTGTACATGCTATTCATAAAGCATTATATAAAATAAATATGATTGAATACTAAACTAAACTGAGAACATTTAAACTATCTAATGTGCATTAAAGGTCATTTATGATTTACTTACAGTAAATTTATGTCAGGCAGATTTGAAAAGTGCAGATAAAGCCATGATACAAACAATTGAAGCAAAAAGCCTTCTTACTGTAACAACAGAAAAGAATGGATTGTATAAGATAAAAGTATCACATTTAAATTATACTTACTTTTATACTTTTGCCTTTTACTGATTTTATTGTTCTAGCTTTTGTTATGCTAATTAATGGTCAAGAGAGAATACTCAAGCAGAAGAATAATCTTCAAGTCATCTGAAGAAAAGGGATATCTGATTTGGGTAGAAGACTGGCACCTGAACCCAAAGGCATGATGGTTTAATACCCACATGGTTCAGTGAACTTTTCCCAGTCAACCCAGCTGTACCTGACTCCACAGAGGGTTGGGGAAGGTAAAGTAGCGAGAGGGAAAGCAGACAAGCACTGCCCTTACAAAAAAGCTGGCATCAAAAAAAGTTTGGCCCTCACTACCTCACTCCCTAAATGACCTAAAAAAAAGTTAGGGAACAAACTTAACTTTTCATTGAGACAAAGCCACTATGATTGGTGCAGATCTAGCATAAAGCTCTGTAAAACACATGAAGGGTGCAGACAGATAAGCGGCCAAATGCAGGCAGTGTTAAAGCACCAATGTTTATCTCATGTCCTGTAGTATACACACATACAGATGCACGAAGTGTGGTTTTAGTAGTTAATTTTGTAGTTTTGATGATTACCTCACTAGATTCTATTATGCATGATATCTTGGGATCTGTATACAAAAACAAACTGTTCTACATGCATCATCTGCTAAAATTTGCAGACTACTTCACTACCAGATGGGGCAAAACCCCCTATAAAGTAGTTTGAGATAAAAAGATCATTTGCTGAATACAGTACTTGCTTTTAATCATCCTTAGTATGTCAACTGATCTTATACAAATGTGTTACCAAAATTCCAACTGCAAACTTGTCAGTCTCCTGTAAGATTTCAATGTTAAAATACTCTCAAGGCTTATAATGGTAGCAAGTCAAAAATTACACTCTTCTAAAACTTTTTAAGGGATGTGTGTCAAAAAGGTTCTGCTTAACTGTGAAGCCTCAGATGCATATTATCATCTCTGCAGCAAATGTATGATGAGCATCACAGCATGCTATACTGCATGACAGTGAACATATAAGCATGCTAGACTGCGGCATCAACATCACAGCATGCTAGAATGTGTGACATGATGAGCATCACAGCAAGAATGTGTGGCACCATGGGACTTACCTCAGACCCTAGATATTCTTTGCCAGAAATAAGCTCTGGTGCAGCATAAGCTGGACTTCCACAACAAGTGTACAGATGGTTCTCCATCCCTCCCTGTCACAGTAGCATGCACCATTTTTATCATTAACATTTTGTGTACTGCATGCAAATAATCTAGAACCACAGTCTCCAACAATGCTATCTTGAAACTGCAGATAAAAGACACTTATTGTTTGAAACAAAAGGTGCTGAGCTCACAGCCTATTATTTATAGTCTTTCTTGGGTAAACTTTATATAAACATATAGGTGTGTAAATGGTACACACACATTTGTTTGTTGTTAGGATAAACATACACTGCCTTGATGGACTGGTGCAATCAACACTATTTTACTTTTCTCCTAACTGTAAATGTCTAGACAATAAAACCAAAACGTTCCCTATTGCTCCTAAAGATCATATGTACACACCTTTGGCTTGGCACACAGACCAAAGTCAATCAGTTTCAGATTCTGATACTCATCCAGTAACAAATTCTCCTGCAACATATAGAAAAAAAAAACTAACATTATTTGCTTATCAAGAGATGATCTATAAGATGAAGTGTTACACTATGCTCAAATTCAGTCAGACAACATTTGTCGGTTTCTACAGCATTACTAAACCATTTTCAGGAATGTACATTCAGGACTATACTAATGAAGCTTCCCAACTGTAACTTTGTTGTGACATTCAAATGACATCAGTTTTTTCCATCTTAGTGAAGTTTAAGCAAAGTTCTACAAATACTGATGCATTGCTGAAGTCTATAATTTACAGGTAATACACTCCTTTCATGATTTTATGCAACTGAAAGTTGATACTGTACAGCAGATATAAAGACACCATGCTTTCTAGTAGTCAACATCTTGTCCAGGTTTGCTAATTATGTAATATTTCATATTAAATTCTCACTGGTTTGAGATCCCGATGTGCATATCCAGCACTATGGATGTAAGCCACAGCTGAGACAATTTGCCGGAAAAACATTCGAGCTTCCAACTCATCCAGGCGATCTTTAGATACAATGTAGTCAAAAAGCTCTCCTTCTGGGCAATACTGAAAAAGTTTTAACGTATACTTTATGTGGTTAAAATAGCTGATTAAATGCTTTAGGTTCTACAAAATGTCATCAAGTACTTATTAAATATTGACCAGTTCTAGAAATCTGCCTGTGGCGAAGAATCAGCCAGAAGCTAAAACAATCAAATTATGTTCCTTTAACATTCTGTGCACTTTGTAAGCTGGACTCAGGAACCCATATTAGAAATGACTGCAAGTTGTACCACAGATAAGCTTATCATTCTAGTTTAAACATTAGTAGTTTCTACAGTAACAAAACCAATTCTATATTGAAACATCAAGTGTTGCACCAACAAAGACAATTAGACAGCCACCAAATTTAAGCATGATTACACTTCCGAATGACCCAGATCCTCACCTCCAAAATCATATAAAATCTCTCATCTGTCTCAATAACCTGATAGAGTTTACAAATGTGTTGATGGCACAGTTCTTGCATGGCTGCAATCTCTGTTTTTACTCGAGGAAGGTCTTCCTGAAAAATACATGCTTACTGAACAATTCTTTTGCATACATTTTAATTTCACTTTTTGACCTATGTAATGACTGCTGCATAGTCTCCACAGACATCTTTCTCTTTGACAAAATGTACAATTTCAGACCACACAACCTTTTTTTCCACAAGAATTTTACTAACAAAGAAATAACAGGTGGGGGTTGGGGTGGGTATTGAAGTCATTTCATTTTCTTGCATTTGATCTTTCAAAGAAAGTAATGTGGTTCATGTGTCTGGTCGAGCACCATTGCAATGTGCCTCATTTGTCAGGCCCTGACTACTTTTTGCAGGACTACTTTCATCTGTGCAAAGGCTGTAGACTACCATTTGTGTATTTTGCTCATGTTTATTTTACCCCTTACAAAATGCTACTGGCTAAGCAGAGCAAATTTTGACATTCCAGCTATTGTCACACTTATATTTATAGGGTGAGCTGAACTAAGCTTCATACTCAC
Source organism: Pomacea canaliculata (assembly GCF_003073045.1). NCBI lineage: Eukaryota > Metazoa > Mollusca > Gastropoda > Architaenioglossa > Ampullariidae > Pomacea > Pomacea canaliculata. The sequence goes on along the minus strand of NC_037590.1, from coordinate 24,270,856 downwards.
TAATCCATTTACACTCCACTCACTGCACTTGCACGAGCCTGTATGCACTCTGTGCCCAAGTTACAGCATGGACACAAAAACAGTCCAACATGTATATTAACACCAGTATACATGGGCAAAAGGTAGTGATCATACTGCACAATATAAGTTTGATTTCCAATCTTTTTTACATTTAGGCTTATGCCAAGGTAGTTTTCTTGTTCTTCCTGTGTTTTGCATGACAAAACTTGGACAAGATACTGTTGTTCAGTGTGTGAGGTGAATGTGTTTTAAGAAAACTGAGAATACCAACAATGATGTCATGGCTATCTCCCCTTCACTAAAAATGGTTGACACCATATTGCACTGTCCTTTGATCTGCTATTCAAGCACACTGATCTTTAGTTAGTTTATTCCTTGTTACTCCTTGAGGAGCATAGGGCCGCAACACCTTGCCAGCAGACCCGGTTTTGGGCAGCCCCAACTCAGTTGGGCCCATGTGGTTCTGTCATCCTTTGCCTCGCTCTCTACTGTTTCCAAGTCTGCTTTGGTCTCCCAACTCTCCTCTTCCCCTGAAGGTTCTAGTCAACTGCCTGCTTGGCAATGGTGTCAGCTGGTTTGCGCAAGGTGTGTCCTATCCAGACCCATTTGCGCTTTTTGATGTCTTGGCTAGTGGCATTCTGGTTGGTTCTTTTCCACAGGCTGCTGTTAGAGATCTTTTCAGACCATCTTATTCCTAGAATATGGCGTAGCCATCGGTTGGTAAAGGTCTGGAGCTTGCTGTTGATGGTGTTTGTCACTCTCCAGGTTTCAGAACCATACAGTAGGACAGCTTTCACATTGGTGCTGAAGATGCGAATCTTACTGCAGAAGGATAATGTTCAGGAGTTCCAGACGTTGAAAGCATGCCTGGCCTTGTCGATGCGGCTTTAGATGTCATTGTCTGCTCCACCATCCTTGTTAACAAAGCTCCCCAGATACACAAAGTGATCTGTTTCCAGGATGTTCTCTCCTTGAAGTTGGATTGGGAGTTCATGCTTCTTGTTGATTCTCATCCCTTCGGTCTTCTTTCTGTTGACCTTTAAGCCAGTCTTCTCCGCTTCCTCTGCTAGCTTACTTACTAGCTTACTTACTTTGGTTTGTGCATGTTGCTGCCGATAAGATAGGAGATTAATGTCATCTGCAGAGTCCAGGTCTTCTAGCTGTTTGGTGAAGGTCCGCTGGATACAGGTGTTGTTGTTATGGGTTGTCTTGCACATAATCCAGTCTATGACCATCAGAAAGATTGTTGGTGATAGTATGCCAACCTGTCATATGCTGGTCTTCATTATGAAAGATTCAGTGAGTTTGCCATTGTGAATAACTTGGCAGGACTAGTTTTTGTACAACCTTTGAATAATGTTTATGAGCTTAGGTGGAATACCATAGTGGATCATCAGCCTCCAGATAATGTCCCTGTCTACACTGTGGAATGCCTTCTTGAAGTCCACAAAAGTTATATAGAGGGAGGACTGCCATTCAATAGACTGCTCAATGATAAGGAGGGTGGCAATGTGGTCAGTGCATGACATATCCTGGCGAAACCCTGCTTGTTCTGGTCTCAGTCTCTTGTCTAGTGCCTTCTTTAGTCTCTCTAGAATTACCCTTCTCAGGACTTTTCTGGGGATGGACAGCAGCATGATCCCCCGCCAGTTGTTGGATTGAGAGAGGTCTCCTTTCTTTGGTAACTTGACCAGGTGGCCTAGCTTTCAGTCTGTTGGTACTAGCTCTTGTTCCCAGATCTTGTGTAGGAGGGGCTGTAAAATGTTTGCTGTTGTTTCTAGGTCTGCCTTTAGTGCTTCTGGCGGTATGCCATCCTGGCCTGCTGCTTTGCCACTTTTCATACTTTTGATAGCTATGATTTCTGTCTTAGTGGGAGGGCTATTGTTGGCGTGAATTTGTTCAGTTGCCAGTGGTGTGTCAAAAAAAGATGGTGGATGAGGTCAATTCAGGATCTCTTCAAAGTGTTCCATCCAGCGGTCTCTTTGTCCTGCATCACTTGTTATGGTCTTGTCGTCTTTGTCTTTCCCCGGCTTGTTTGGTTAATGTTCCTGCTGACAGAGTTTGTGTTATTTTGTATAGTTGCTTCTTGTCTCCCTGTATAGCTGCTGTCTCTGCTTCCTCTGTCAGTTCATGAGTAAAGCGTCTCTTGTCCTCCCTGACAGACCTCTTCACTTGACAGTTGGCTTCCCAATATTCAGCTTCTCTTGCTAGTCTTGACACTGGCTAAGCTTCTGTTTCCTTCCCTTTCTCAATTCAATCTTTGCCCAAGTCTCTGGAGTGATCCATTCCTTGTGTTTTCTTTCCCTCTTCCCTAGAACATCGGTACAGGTTGTCTTCCAAATGCTCTTGAGTGTTGACCAGTGTTCTTCCACTGATTCTTCTGTCAGTCCTGAAAGGTATTATACTTATTCTTCACTTCACAGTTATAAATTTCCTTTGTTTCCTTGTTCTTGAGGTATTGAGTATTGAACTTGTGGTGTGGTCTGCCTGCTGTATCAATGAAGGACTTCAGCTTAATGTTGAAGACTGCCACTAGGAGATGGTCTGAAGCAACATCTGCACCTCTTCTCCCTCAGACATCTTGGATACTTCTCCACTTTCGAGCAACTGTTATATGGTCAATCTGATTTTTCATCTGGCCAGCAGTTGTCTTGTGTCACTGATCTTTAAGACTCTGGAATATTCTAGCATGTAGGCATGTGAATGATATTGCTATCATAGTCTACAGTGTCTTTTGCATGGGTTTGCATGCACAAATGGATGCATAGAGCTATAAACCTCATTATGTATGGCTGAATGATGTCACCTGGACAACATCAGATACCCCTGCTGGTTAGGGATAAGGGTTAGCTAGTGCAAACAGAACCTCTTACTTCTATTAAAGTAGCTTTGGCATAGAAACATCATTCGAAAACCATAAAGATCAACTTACACCCAAAGATTTTTTTTCCATGATTTTTACTGCCACTTTTTCCCCAGTAAGAGCATGGTATGCAAGCTTTACTTTCGCAAAACCACCTGTAACAGTTCAGTTACCAAGTGGTAAAATGTAAGCAAAACATCTATTAAAAGAGTACAGTTAGTAAAATAGATCCTTTCCATTCACAAATTAAAATCCTTATACCTTATTGAAAATGTTTAAACATTACCAACATTTAAAAATTCAACTATTATTGAAAAGCGAGATCTTAAATGCACATTAGACAATTATTTATTGCATAAAATTATACACCTGAAGTAACCATCAAGCATAAAATTTTCACAGTATATTCCTTAAGACCTATTTGATTCCAATGTTACATTTTCCTTATCCTCGGCAAAATGAACTTCCCTTCCAAAGTAGCGAAATGTGTATTACACTTATTTTTTATTTTCTCTGCATTTTTAGTCTCTTATAACTATTGTAAGAAAGTTTACTAGCTGTATAAGTATGCATACACATCAGTTGCTGAACATGCTATATGGTTTAATATATGGCTTGAGAACTATTTATAATTTCCTCTGCTTTTCTTGCCAAAGATGTTGAACATGAAACATGGAACATGCTCTACAGATCTGCTAATTTGTAGTTACCTGATCCAATGGTTTCACGAAGATGATAATATCCCTTAAGTTCTGGATACTGAGAACTCATCATGAATGAATTACAATGGCATCAATGATGTAAGACTATGTAGCAGCTGAAAAAAAAATTATGCTTATAATATTTTATCTTGCTGTCCATGCAGATCATAACCCAGTTGCAGCAGAGAATCTAGGTTTATTTAATTAAAGTAACAACTTTAATGGCTGCTTATTGTTTTTCTTTTGTCAGGTGTCATGTTTCCAGTTATCTACCCATGTTGCTAAGGTGTCATTCAATATAGTTAGCGATGGTTACTTATACATCATCCTTTAATCAATATAATATAAATCTGCAAATAAACTTTTAACACAAATTAACAAAACAAAATTTCTATGGTAGTTTAAGTTAAATTAAATAGCCACATGTCATTTTACTATATCATCATGCTCTATTCGAAAACCAATGCCAACATGCCAATATAAACAAACATTTCACACTTTTCAATGGAAACCGTTGTTTTCATGGCATGAAGAATGCTATTTTATATCACTTTACATAAATATGATGTCTTTCTCTGTCTCACACACATATTTTATAGGAACTTTACAATACTTGGCATTCACATATTTCACATGGTGGAATATCTTTACTACCACCCTACACCTACGTGCTTTCTCATTTAGAGTTTACGAAGTGTAAAACATCACTATGCTTCTGTATTGTGTTGTGATGATGAGGAGGAGGATGATACTGTTGAAGATAATCTTGTAGATTTTTTTAAAAATATGTTTTCAAACCCTTATATGCAGCCTTCTGAAAATCATATAGGCAGATGCTCTTCAAAACCATACGAAGATTCTTATCCTGATGTTCTGCTATTCTGATGATTAGACATTTGGTTATACCAAGTCTATCGGTTTTGTGTATCTCAACAGCGGACTGTGAGTGATGTTTGAGTGTCACATGTTGTAATCACTGCCAAATACGAAATCATTTCATTACTCTTTAGACCAAGTAGTTTTGTAAACAATGAATAGTCCGATCATTCAACATCTATGGAGTGGTCTTCAATCGCTGATCGATACTAACATGAAAGCAAATACAGACGCCCAAAGTATAAAACTGTCTGAGCACACAGCCTTTATGCACTGCACCCTGAAAAAATGTCTATTTCTTTTTCTAAAAGTACCTCGGATGTCCGAAGAAAGTCGCTAGTTTTTGTAGCTTCACCAAGCAATCCAGCACCTGCGGCAAGTTTATACGATATGTTTGAAATTGCCTCGTCACAGTCAGCCAATCGAAACAGTCAAAAACAACATCTTCATGTCTTAAGCACTGTGAAATAAACAATATTCAACAAACAATATTTTTAGTACAAAAGCTTGATATTTATTCGAGAATAATTTCTTTTCAATGCATTATAAAGTTTAGTACCTTTATGCATAGTGTTGCAGACGTTTACTGCGGAGTGTTGAAGGAAACATGGCGTCAGATGAGGAGGTAAGAGGCTTTCAGAAATTTTTGAATTAATACATCTGTCGTAATGTTTTCGTGCTTTCGTAAAAACGTTTCCCTGTTCGCTGCATTCTTGACTTACCTTTTTTAGATTTATTTGCTGCTTGTTTGCTAACCCTTTGGTCTTTTATTTAGTGTACACACCGTCAGAACGTGTTACCCATGTTGATAAATTGTAAATACTGTAAGGCATATTGATATTTATAATTCAGACGTGAATCAGTGTTGATTTATCGTTTTTTTTAAAGATTGCTTAATATAACATTTCTCTAGTTAGTGGAATCGCTAATAATAAGGGATGTTTTCGTATGCGAGACTCAGTGTTATCTAATTCATTGATCAGTGTCATCGATAGTGTATACTAACATAATGTAACAAATGCCAGTTTTCTATGTGACATGGTTTGTGGCTTCTAACTTTTAATCCTTAGCGTGATCCAATACCAATGACAGTCGCTGAATCGCGGACAGGGTACAAAGTTAAAATATTTCTTTTGGAGGCAAAAATTTTAATATGCGTATATATAACACATTAGTAGGAACTGAGAAATAGGCCAAAAAATGCGGAGCAAGAGGGCTGTAAGCATATCACTACATTGTTATATTATGTTTATATATATAAAGAGAATAGCTTTAAAGATTTCAATATTGGATTATCTTCTCCTATTTTCAATTAACTACTGCTGCTAAATCTCCAACTCTGAACATGAGACTGAAAACTTTTGCCCTCTGCTTCAACAACAATTCCGTGCACAAAACACCTGAAAATATGAGGAATCCCTATATTTGATATGCTTTCCACAGGAGTTTGCTTCTCTATTTCTTCATGGGCAAAAAAAGTTGAGGTGATCCTTGACATACACTAACTTAAAAATGTCTTTGACAGTGTTGACCTATATACAGCCCAGAGCAGGTTGTATGTGCATTTCAAGCTGTGCTTCTTCGATGTCAAGACTGCTTTATTGAAGATTTGCTTGTTTCTTGCTTGGCTCAAAAGCCTGTCCACGAAAGATTATGGCCAGTCAGGCAAAATGATCAGTGTACAATTCATTTCAGGATGATGAGCTGGAGGCCCTTAGGCAAGCTGCACTTGCTACTTTGAAAAAGGTAATGTTTGATTTTTACATTTGTACATTCTTGAGTCCTCGGTTATAATTAAACAGAAATTGTGTTAAAAATTAACCAAAGAAAAATCCATAAAAAAGTAATGAAAGTTCACAGTAGAAAGAGGGAATGTAAAAACTACACTAACACTGCAAAGTAAGTGTTGGTAGAATTGCAACAAACTTTCCCTAGTCAGCATACTTGATCAGTACAGTTTAAGAATGTGTACAAGCTGTCTTTTGTGAAGAGGGGAGGAGAGTTTAAAGCATGGCCAACAGTAATATAGTATCATGGATAGAGCTTTCTAGTATATGATACGCAAATTTTGATCAATTTGCAGAGAACCGTATCAGCTGAACTTGAAGATGCTCAGCCCATTCCACAGATAACAGGGTCAGGTCACTCTCTTACTGGGGCAGGTGCCCAGTGGGTCGAAGATTTTCCAGCAAATGTAGGTTTGATCTCAATTTATTTTGTTATTGTGTTCTGTGTGCTAAATGTTCAGCATCAATCCTCTACCTCCTCTATTACCTTTATTAACACACTAGACCTAGGCTGTTTTAGCATCATTCTGACAGCTGTTGAGTTGTGGGCAGTTGCATCATAACTGTAGTTGATAACTGGAGCCCGCGTGTTAAAATTTCTCCTGTATAAAAATATTCACAATAATGAAAGATAGCCAACATAGTTAATTTGTCCAGGAAAAAGATTTTTTAACAAGTCATGTTTTTTAATGCATAATTTGTTCCTTAATGTGGTCACTGAAGGCCAGAGAGAGGGAAAGTGATGCTACACTTTATTGTGGTTTGTCCTCTGCAGGGCATATCAGGATTTCAGTTGTATGGGTCTCCTTATTAATGTTTTGTGTGGACTATATCAGGGAACATTGAACATTTTGTAACATCTTTTTGCAGTTATCACAAAGTCCTTTTGGGAGCAATCAGCCTGCCTCAGCATTCCAAGATGGAGTTTGGAACCAACCTTTTCATCCAAACAAGGTTAGAAAATAGGGTTGGATAATAAAAATTTTATAGTAAATTTTAAAAAGGACTGATTTGGTGTTATTCACAGGGTTCGCATGGTCCTTACCTATCCTTGCAAGTCTGTACGTAGAGGATTTTCGCCGTAAGGCCTTTTAAGTCCTTATATTTTCTATGCGATCCTTACAATTCCTCACACACATCCTTACATTTTCTCTGTGACCCTTACAAGTCTTTATATCGATAAAATATTACCACAGATTTATTTTTCATGCATCTTATAAATCCAGAAAGTTATTTTCGGAGTCGACTTTTGGTGCAAAATACAGACGATTCTTTGCCTCACTGCTATTTTAATCACACAACTGCCAAGTCTTGTTCGAGACAAGAACTTGTGTTTCGCAAGATTTTAGTCTTGATGGATGACCACGTTTCTTTTGTCTTCTTGACAACTCAAAAAATGTCGGGGAAGTGTTCTTTTCAGGAGAACTGGCTAAAGGAAGAGAAATATAAAGACTGGTTGATAAAAGACTCTAAAGATGCTTGTGGAATATCCTTGAATCTTTCGTCAATGGGCGAAAGTGTTTTGAAGAAGTACATGCTTACTGATGGACACAAGAAGCGCATGAATGTATTTCTGGAAGATACACGCATTTGTGTTACGGTTTAGCATTAGGATCACAGTCTTTTCATTCCTTTTCTGATCCTGCAAGCCTTTGCATTCCTTGTAGTCACCTTAATTAAAAAAGACGTTTGGTCTACACATCTGTACTACACTAGTTGCCTCTCCGTATTCGCAAAAAACACTCTCTTCTTTCAAAAGGTCTCTGGAAACTTATCTCTTTCTTGAACCAGAGCCTTGATTTTCTAGTACTATGAATAGCTCTATTTCTCTGTCTCTCCTTTTGAGTGTGTGTGAGAGAGAAACGTGAACTGACTTTTGTATTACACCAAAGAATGGCTTTCAGGTCTTGCAATTATTATCACTTAGATTTCTAGAAAACTTGGAACATTAACGGTGTATGTTATCAGTGTGCTAAAGAGACTTATCCAAATATAGCAGATATGCATCAAAATAAATTCTTTGATTATTTATTGCTAGAATAGTAATACATGTATTTCAGAACATAGAGAAGACCAAAGATTCATAAATAATACCTCTTTCTGACCATAAATGAGAAAAACTTAAGCATTGATGACTGTCACTTATATCGGTCCTTACTTGGCACCATCCCTGATCCCTGGGAACCCTGTAAGCATCATTTACAACAAAATTTAGTGTGTAAAATTATTATCTCTGTAAGCATTTTTTGGTTTTTCAGATGTTTTAATATATTTATGTGTATTTCAGTTTCATCAAACATCTCCTAAAAGGTTTGGCCAGAACAACTGGAGGGTTGGACGGGGCTTATATCCTAAACAGACTGCTCGAGGTCGAGGGGTCAGTTTGCGAAGAGGGCAGCCTTTTCATCCCAAAGGTGCTGCATTTCCCCATCCAACAAGAGTGCCATATGTGCAGAGTGCACCTGCACCAAATAGAGGCAGTAATCTTATAGTTATAAATACAGTGCCTGAAGATGAAGGAGGTGCTGTACAGGAATGTGCTGAAGTAGTTCCAGTTGCCCCTCAGAGGGCTGGACTGAGGACTGGTACCTCTGTCGCTGCTGGGAAGAACAGTAGTACCATTCTGCCTCTTGAAAACTCTTCTAAACCATTTCTTATCCGACCTCAGGACAAGTACTGCTCCACTTCAGACAGACCGATTAGGGTGCAAGAGAGTACCACATCACGCAAAAAGAAGAAAGGTACTCATGCATGTCACTGATTTAACGGGACACTTTTGTTGTATTTCATGACCTTTTGTCTCAAGCGATAGTGTGTTATCACTCTGTTATTTGCTATTAAGTTCATACAAATGGCTGTGTAGTCAGGATTTTCAGAGACCTGTGTTCAGATTATGATTAAGACAGACTTAGTTTGTGCTTATTTAGGAAGAAAGTCCTTCTAAAGGTGGTGCATAATATGGACAAATGTTCTACCATGTTTGGCAAATTTTATATATAAATGTCATGTAAAAACTTGTTTAAACGTTCCTTCATGTTTGCCTGATTAAGAAAAGCTTCACTCTCTCATATGCACAGACTGGTTCACATGGGCACATGCTATCTTCTGAGTGGTTCTCACCTCCCTTCCTAATGATCCAGTAAAATTGCTTTTCAAAAAATAAGCATTCGGTCATCTTCATTATCTTTGTAAAATGAAACCAACTCTTTCCTGGTTGAAGTGGGCAGGGACAGATCATGTCAAAAAGTTACTATAGCACATGCACAGTTTGTATCTCAAAAAAAAAAATATGTATATAGATTTAGTCACTCTGAAGGACACTTATTTTTGCAAGTTTTTCTTGCATGCGCACACACACATATAAGCAAACAGGCTTACAGGTGATGATATACTCTTTTATGATGTTCCCACCTCACTTCCCAGTGAGTGCTTTATGAAAATATGGTTCTCGTTTAATTTTATGTTTTTTGTATACAAGTTAGGTTCCCACCTTAAAACATGATAATGAAAAGAACATTTATTAAGTCACATTTGGTCCTTTTTGTATGTGTTTATTTGCAGATAAGTTTAGTCGCTTTGATTCAAGTGGCAGTGACAGTGATGATGAATCAGAGAGTGATGATGAAAATGCCAGGGGTGAGGATGTATCATCCCAGTCCTGTTCTCCATCAACAGCTGATATCATCTTGGATGAAAGCAAAGATATAAGCAGCATTCTGGAGGAGAGTGGGACAAATGTCCTAGACACTGTCGACTCCAGTTTGTCCATCGCTGTTGCCAGTGAAACACAGTCTGATAATATGCCTGAAATGGACGTGTCACCCAGTGTTGAGAGAAAGTGTGATTCAGATACTGATGAGCATGGTGAGGAGAAATTACTTTTATCACCAATCACAGAATCTGTTACGTCTCCAGAACTCCATCAGAGTGCTGCTGCAGTGCCAGCAGATATTGACTCTGATGATGACAATAACAAATCCCCACTGCCTTTTGTGAGTGTTCTTGAACCCAGTGATGAATGTGCCAGTTCTGCTAGCAAACTGGAGGAAGTAAAAAGTGATCATGACAATAACTCTAGTAGTGCCGAGGAGTCCTCCTCACTTTCTGATGAGGAAGCTGATTCAGAAAGTGAAAGTGCTGCTACAGGCAGTGAAAGTGTGGCTTCAGGCAGTGAAAGCATTTCAGAACTTTCAGATGAAGGAGATTCTGATGGAGATGACCAGGACAGTTCTGTCTCTGAAGAACAGACATCTGAGAGCAGTAGTAGTTCTGAGAGTGAGAAAGAGATAGAAAGGCAGAAGACTGTTAAAAGGCCACCAGACATTAGTGTCAAGGTTGCAGCTTCCCAGAGTAACACACATGCAACAAGGAAAAAAGAACCAGAATCAAATTTGAGCCCTGTTGAAAGGGCTAAACTGGAGGCTCGTAAGAGGAAATTTGCCAGTAGAGAAGAAGTGCACGTTTCAACAAATAAAACTATCTCTCTTAAGGGCATAGTAGCTAAACCCAAAAAGGTAAGGGTAGTGGGGGAAGTTGCACATACAAAATCTCTGACAGTTGTCAAGGCAGCACAGCCAGAAACCAGAAAAGCAAATCAGGAACTTTCACAGAAGTCTTTTGCAGATGCTCACAGAAAACACTCTCGAAGAAAAATCTTGCTTGATCCCAAATTGGATGGGAGTAGTCCTCAGGATGATGCCAGAGATGTCAGTGATACTGATGAAGATGAGGAGGAGGAAGAAGATAAAAGAGACAGGTCATGGAAGAGAGAGGCCAGCAGTAAGACTGGGTGGCACAAGTCTTCACGGTCACTCAACCATACTCTGCCTAATGACAATTTTGCAAGGTCACAAGGTCATTCATTTCGTGACAATGCTCGCAGAGAGTTCGGTCGAAATGGCAGTCAGCAGAGAGCATATAATAGTAGAAACAAACAGGCAGGTGTACGAACTTATCACCATGGTAGTCCCACAGGAGGAGACTATTGCTCCTCTGATGAGGAGAAAGATGAAAATGGCCGTAAACTAATCAGTGTTGTGGTCTCAAGGTCCACAACAAATCAGCAATTGCAGAATTCTGGACAAAACCTAGTAACATCTCAGGAGAGAACTTTTAAAGGACCCAGGAGACCCATTGTTCCCAGAAAAAGAGAGGCATCTTCTAGTGCTTCTGTTGTGAACCCAGGAAATAATGGTGATGGGAGATTAGTTTTACACTCCAAACTGTTCCAAGGTTCTGACTCTTTAACTTATAAGGAATCAGGGACCACTGGCATTGTGAGTTCAGAAGACGCTCCATTAGAAAAGCGGTCACGTGTTAAGGCTGACAGAAAACCTGTGCATCAGCGACTCGGGTGGAAAGATGTAGAAGGAAGAAGTTCAAGGTCTACTGTCCATTCGCATAAAAGGAATGAGACAAATTCCGATAGTGGTTAGTATTGTGGGTGTTTGCATCTAGATAATATGGATGTCCAGTCTAAGCTCAGGGTGCAAATATGTAGTATCAGCATTTTCTGTAAGTAAATATTGGGCAGTTAATCTTTGCAATCATGCATTTGTTTCTCTTTGAGGAGTAGAGAAGAGCAAACTGGGTTCCCTACCTAATATAGCTTTCCTTTATATTATTTATGCAAAAATTGAGTTTCTCGCTTATCTGCAAAATTGTTTGGTTTTGTGGCATTGTGATTTTGCAGGTTATGTGTGTGTATTGGGAAGGGGTATATGGATGTATGCATGCGTTTGTGAATGAGACTAAAGCATGTGTCATAATCTTGCCAGAAACTGTGTAAATGCTACAAGCAGCACTCCCTCCTCACATGTGCCTTTGTATGGTGTAATATATATAAATATTTCTTTGTTGTTAAGCTCTGCAGGCAGTCCCAAGCCAGCATTGTCACCACCCACATGGGGTATTCTAAGCCGTCAAAGATACTGCTCAAAAAGCGCTTTGGGGTACAGATTTCCTTGGCTACACTCATCCATCTGTCTTCAGTGTTCACAAGCCCATTTCTTGCATACCATGGCTTTCTCCCTGTTTGCAGATGATGATTCCAACCACAGACAACTTGATCATCGTATTCAGCTAATCAAGAAACAGAATGCTGCCATTCTTCGTCGCCAGGAAGAAGTTCGACAAGATCGCGAGCTGTATGGCTAGATTAACCAGTCGTTGACTGTTGACATTTGATTGACATCATAGTAATTTTGTTGGTGAAATTTTGTGAGTGTGTGTGCCGAGTACAATCGCAGTGATAGAATATATTTTGGTAGGCTGTCATAACTAGATGTATGTAGCATGTGGTGCAAAGAGATATTTGGGCTTTGAGATAAGAGCTTTTATAAGTCTTTCCCAAAAAGTAGATGCATGCAATTGACAAAGACGCTTTAAACACATTTCTAGGAGAAAGCTGATGTATAAAAAAACAAGATCAACTAAGTAGTATTGACCAATAATTTGTTTTCTACATGGTCACAAATGCATTATTTAAAAAAAAATGTGTCCAATTAATGGTGAGAATACATTATCCAAAATAATTGAAACAATAGGAATTTTAAAAAATATATATTTGGTATTTTTAGAATTATATCAAAATGAAGTAAATGCTAAATGTTACTATTGTTAGAAATGTCATAATTACTATTTCATTTAAATTTTGTTTACTTCACTACTACTGAGTTTTGGTTTTTAAAATCCCCTTTATATCTGCAGAAGACTATACACCAAACACTGATATAGAAAGAGAAAATGGCAATGTCATAGAATGTGCAAATGCCTACTTCTAGTGATTTCATTGACAGTAGCCTTAACATTGTAATGGATATCCATGTACTAATGATATAAAAGTTTTGCTTTGTCTTGCAAAGAAGAGGGTTAAGGTTGTCAACCCATATTTTATACATTAGAATCTAGTAAAACTAAACCCCTTTGAAAAGCGTTCTGCACAAAATTAAACCATAAAATGATGCACAGGCAAAGGTCACATTCCCTGATATCATTATTGTACAGAGATATATTTAAATGCTTTAGGCTACAGTCGGTGGGAGAGCAGAACCTTATGGTATCCATAAACGTTCATGACATTGACCACTTTCTTTGTATAGTGATGTTTGTAAGCTGCGATCTTGAGAACAGGGAGGAGGAATAATAATTATAGAGCACTTTTATCATGCAACATCAAAACCAAGCCAGTTGCAATCTCTGTGCTGACCAACAATGATAAAAAATTAAAAAAAACATGAAAAACTGTGGCTAAAAATTGACATTTTATTAAACACAAAACTTTCTCTGCCACAGTTATGAAACTTAAAGTACGATGTTCACTTGGAGTTTAGTAAAAAGTTTCTTATATGAAGTTCTGCCTAGTTCTAAGAAAAAAAAGCTCTCTGGCAGTACTTTAAAGTTCTTTTTTGTGTGAAATTACAACTGTAGTTTATATCAGGCATGCAAGGTTTTTTTTTTTCTTTTTGGCTTTAGTACACACTTGCCAAAGAAAAGGTTTTCGCATTGCTTGTACTACCTTGCTCTTGTTTTCAATATTTTGTTTAAGATTTAATCTCTGCTAGTTCAGCTTATACCAAAACAGGATGAAAATGTGTTGGAAAGACGCATGTTCTTATATCCATGTATTGTAACCTATTTCAGCTTCTGACATGAACAAAATTGTGTTTACATTTCACAGCACTCTCAAATAAGACAGAATGAACAGTAGTTTTTAGTGAAAACAGATTTTGCATGTGTATGGTTAAAAACAATAGGTCTGTCCAGCAATATTTGTTCTAGCAGAGCACTTATACTGCATGCAGCCATTTTCGTGGGTTTGCTTTATACAGAAGTAATTAAAATGTGTGTTAACTAAAAGCAGTAGTCAGTGAAAGAAGGTTTACAATTTACAAGTAGTGTGTTAAAAATTTGATTTAAGACTTGTTTATTCTTAGACCCACAAATTTTGAAGCATACAAAAAGCTGTGTAGAAATATTTCTGGTTGTAATATTTCCTACGATTTAGTCACTAATTAAAAACCTACCTAGATTAAGCCACACCACACAGTTTGCATTGCCATTGAATTATTAGACAACTGCATTCTGTCTTGATTGTTACTATTTTGTGATTTTTAAAGTTGATTTTGACTTTGAGATCAGCATTAAGAGGTTGGGCAAGGAAAATGTTTGAAGAAAAAGACCTGTTAACTCTAAAAAGAACATCTGGACACTGAATGCAGTTTCTGTGGCAAGGTCAGCTTTTTAACAGCATTTGTTCTATAGCTTTCACTTTGGACTTAATGCCACTAATATTCTCAATTTGAAGTGGACAGTTACTTCTCAGAACAGATCTAATGAGGTTTGAACTTTTGTGCATTCCTTGCACAGATTTTCATTATGGTATGTGTTCCCTATCGATATTTTGTGTTAGAAACAGTCTTTTTGGAACATTTCTAATTCAATATACAATGAGACTAGGACATGAGGGTTGAGCACTCTCCATCGGTTTTTTGCCATTATTCCTGGTGTCATTTTTTTTTCAGCCTTTATGTTATGTTTATTCAAATTAAATAACGGTGTTTAATGGAGTAATTAATGAAAGCAACTGAAGTTGCCCAAAATTTAGATGAAATATTTCTTTGAAAATGTGATAGGAATCTCTGGAGGCCCTTACTTTTCTTTCAAAAACTACCTTTCTTAAACATTTACGGCTAGTAATGAAGGCTGCAGGAAACAAATGTATCATGAAGCACTGTCAGTGTTGCATTTAGATCTCTTCAGACTATCCTAAATGACCAAATATTTTCTTTAAGTTTTGTTTATCCAACGTTAATGGTTACACTACCTTTTCTTTTATTTTGCACTTGTTTTGCAGCACAATAAGAGGAAACAGTTTGTAAATGTCAGATGAAATTACCAATCGTAATCGTTTTTTCCCATTTGTAAAATGGCATTCTGCTAGCTTTTTCAGTAGTTAAGTTCCAGTCTGGGGATTATGGTATGTGCCTTATTTTACTCTTCTTCCACACCCTTTTTTCTTTCTATTATTAGTTGCAATAATATAATGCTAATTTTGTGTGATTCTTAATACTTTTTTGGTTAATGATTGTTCTCTTCGAATTTTGAAGTATTGGGTCACAGCTTGACAGTGATAAATTACCGTGAATGTTGTACATTACACTTTGTACATTTAAAACCTGACTACATAACATTGATATCAGTCTTTAGACAAATCTAAATTTGGATTAGAGCATGTGTTGCTCAACTATTGGGGTGGTGGAGAATGATAGAAAATAGGTGCCTTTGAACCTTAGGCTGGTTGACCTGGCTATTTGACACTGCCTTGAACCTTAAGCTGGTTGACCTGGCTATTTGACACTGTGCAGGGCTTTAAAGGGGAGTGAGAAGGACAGAAATAAAATAATGTCAGCCTAGGAAATGGTAGGTGTACACAAAGAATAGCACAAGAAAGGGAGCAGTAAGTGTGTCAAGAAAAACTGTGGTCACACATGTTACTGTACATATTAAAAAACATTCTGTTTGTTTAAGAACAATAGATTAAGAGCTGCTTTTAAGTTTCAAAAAAGTATTGATATTTTGCTTAGAAAAAAGGGAGATACGGTGTGCAGTGTTGACACTTTTGGATGGTCATCAAACAGCAAATCAGAATCTAGTGATTGTCTTGTGTATTATTCATGATGTCATCATTTTGTTTGCATGGGTGTGGCAAAATAATTGTCTTTTATTGCAGCAGTGTGAATTTCAGAGCAGATGCTATCAAAATTTATTGTGCAGATAAGTTGTGATTGGCTGTTTTAAGTTTATATATATATTGGGTTAGGCCTTCTCCAGAGTGATGTAAAATATTGTAAGCTCTATTGTGGACTGATTAGTGGATACATCTCATTTAAAATATTCACAAGTGAATTATGTATTTGTTTTCCATAGAATTAAAGACATCTGAAATAAAATTGCTTTTACTTATAAAGTTAGTATTGAAAGTTGTTTCCATTGTTTTCTTTGTGGCACAGCTCCAAAGTGTTTACTGTCCTTCCTTTCAGTGACCATTTGCTCAATTGTACTGTCAAGATTTTCACAAAAAGTTCCCGTGTTGTACACCATAATTGTTGCTGACTATTAGAGCAGCAGAAAATCATTTGTCCTGTAGCCCATTTTAATGCATGCAGTAGTGTCACTACCTGGAGAGTCAACCACTGAGATGCTGAACGTTTTTTTGATAATTTGATGAATGTCTTTGCATCTCACTAAGTCTGAATAGTTGAAATGAGTTGAAAATGATATTTTAGAGCACAAAAAGCTGTAGCCTGCATCCGTCATGAAATGGCAATAAATGGAAAAATTATTTAGTGGATGAAAGAAGCATTTTTCCCCATGAAGAATGTTACCATTTGTGTAACTGGTTTTTTTATGTAAACCACTTGAGCTGATATTTTATTATATAAATGTTTATGAGCTTGATTTTATTAGACTGACAGGAAGATTGTTTTAGCTTATTTAGCAATAAAGCTTCTCTGTAGATGGAAATAGCAGAACAAATTGTAGTGAACTCTGCATTAAAATGGGCATAGGCAAAGTTGAATTAGCTAGGATCCAGGACAAAATGACAGTAGACACTTTGTAGAATGGCCATTGTGAGTTGTCTGAAAAGTATTGTGAGACTGTTTATAGAGCACTTATAAAAGCAAGTGACAGAAACAGTAAAGGGGGAGGTGGTTGCATTCTGTTGCCCATTATTTTGCTTTGTGTAAAAAACACTGTCATGATTTTGTTAACAAAACTGAAACTGAGGATTCTTGAAGCAGAAGATTTAATAAAGAATGCCATGCAATATTTTACAGGTTTTACTTAGTACTGTAGTACTTGAACAAAATATTCAAACAAGCTTATCAATCTTATGTGGATGTTCTTATATATCTAAAGTGATGTCTATAATGTTTTTGTGTTAGTTGTTAGTAGTAGACAGGATAGCAATATCTGATATTCCGAATTGTGATATAAGAGTTTTATGATTGTTCTCAAAATAGGTGGTCAGTAAGCAGTTGGAATCAATATTCGATTCTCTAGCTCTGTTAGTGGTTAAAATTGAAAAGTTTATTTTGACACTGGAAGATGGTGCTTGTCCAAGATGCATTGTCTTTTTATTTTGTTGTTGCTGTTGTTGTTGTTTGCAATGTAGCGACTTTAATGAAAAGTGATTTAAACACTGCTTTCATGCTATTACTGTGTGTATCGTAATAAGGTGATTTATTAATTCCTAACTAAAAGTGAGTTACAAGATGAAATGTCTTTGTCAGTCAGATTTGCAGGAAGCATTTTGACTAATGTGTCTGCTGGTAGTGTGGTGGCCTTTTTGAGTAGGATTTGTTTCAACTTTGAGAGTTGTATTTGTATAGAGAGATAATGATTCTTTGGTACGGAGCATCTGAAAGTTTAAAAATTATATAAAATATAAAAAAGATTTTATTTATATAAAAATTTTAAATGAAGTGCTTTTAAAACAAACAGGATTCAACAAAATTTTGCTGAGAATATTTACTAGCTTGCATCTTTTGAAGAATCTAAAAATTTCCACTTTCACAGAAAAGTGTTTGTATACACTGTTTAAAATAGTAAGGGGGCACTATGTATCAGGGGTGATTTGTGCATCATACATGTTGATGATGGCTAGGAACTTATGTACTATGCTACAATTAAATGGAAATTCTTGTGTGGATGCTGTATGTTTGAAAAGAATTGCAGTCATTTGCTTTCCTTTCAACTGCAAAAATGGTGCATAGTAAGTGATAAAAATAAAGTACCTACCTCCACTTTTTGCAAATGTATGGATCACAGGAAATGTTTTTTAAATATATCTCAGTCTGATTTCTGCAACCGCAGAAATTGTAGTCTAATTACAAAATATGAGAGCAGCTAAGTTAATCTTCTATGATCTATTGGGTCAAATTTACGGATCGTTGTGGGATAAAAGGGTAATGATTGTGATAGGCAGTGCGTATGATATGTGTGTATGAATGACTTTCTCATGAACGTGCACGCGCATATATCTGTGTGTGTGGGTTGTTTTTTTTTTTTTAAATGGGCTCGTTAATCATCTATTTCCTTGTCATTCGTTCGGCTGTTACAAATATTTCTCCTACCTATTTTTAAACAACGGGAAGTGTGCAATTTCATTTTGTATTTATTCCCAATGCATTTCACTATGTTTGAATTTTAGAATACTTACTGAGTACAGATTTAAGTTTGCTCTTTCAAACTTGAAGATTCGTAACTGGATTGTAAGTGTAAAGGCTAGTAAATCGCTTACAAACATTGGCAGCAATTTCAGTAACCTTAGGCAGCATCAGACGTGTTCTGTATAAAAGTTAGATATGAGGACGTGGTTGTGTGCTTTTCATTTAGCCCGTCGTGTCGTTTTTGTGGGAGTTGAGTGGTATTTTGCAGGTGCCGCAGGATAGCAGGGTTAGGTCGAGGAATCTGACCCACCGAAAACGTTGTGTAAGTTGGCAGGTGCGTGTGTGCTTGTAAGAGTGGAAGACAACCTTCAGCGAAGCAGCAATCGTCACAAGTTCCAGAGGATATTTTTTTAAATAAAAAGATACATGTAACCATAAGACTTCTGTTGTCTCGTGTATGTATGAGAGAGAGAGAGCTGAGTGGTATTACGAGGTCGCAGAACGTAAAAACCCCTTGTGGAGGGTGCATGTGAAATAGTAATAAATTTTTTTTTTTTTAAAACGAAGTAATGCTTTAATTTGTAAGTCGTCTTACTGACCTATAGTTTTTCAGCCGAACACATTTTATAGGCAAGTGGATGAAAACCCGTTTGGGGATCAAAGCTTTTCCAGTTCACTTTTCTCTCTCTATATATATATGAATTCATTTAATTGCCGCATATTCAATTTAAGACAACATAAACTAAAGAAATGACAGATTAGCGCTACAGACGTGAGAGCCACTTTTTCTAACCTCAAATTCTCTTTGTAAATATTCTATAGGTCACATAAACCTTTGCTGTTTGTATTTCGCTTACGTCTCATCTCAAGCCTGATAAGAACTTCTAGAAAACAGTAAAGCCGGTTCACCAGCACTTGCATGAAATGTCTCCTAATGCCATTGTCTGAAACAGTCAACTAGGGGACATAGTTATACAGCGATGGTAAGTCTTTGCCTTGGAGCAGCATGGAGAGGACAAGCATCTTGTTATAAAGCGGTGGCACGGGTGTCCTAGGGTAAAGAAACACGAAGTATCTGCGAGGCGCACCCGGTAGTGTAGTGGTTAACACACTCGCTCTCGCTTGTCACCACTGCAGTGAGAAACTCAGGGTTCAGATCCCGTCTCAAGACACTCTCTATATGTGACTCCTGTCAGCAGGGATGGGCGTTGGGAGTTTTCTCAGGGTACTCTGGTGCCATAGTGCAAAATCACCTCAAGGTGGAAGCCCTTTCCTGCTAAATCAACCAATCAAGTATCAGCTTTTTCTTGAGCTCTCTATTTTTACCTGGGGAAACGACATTCTCACTTCATAATTACAGCCCAGATCCATCTTTCTGTGCTTCATGGGTTGTTGCAGATGCAGCAAGGGGGTTGTGGGGGAGAGAGGCAAATAAACCAGCGTTTCTCACTGTCTCGTGCTGTTACCACCCTGCCATCCTTCATAACCGAGTTGGATTTGCACGCATACTACTGCCTCGATCGTGCCTTGGGCTCTTGTGTCAGGCTGTTTGAACTGGGCATAGATACTATCTGCAATATACACGTTGTAACCAAAAGGTTCCAGTGATGATGAGGCTCGTCGTGAAATATTCTCTCGCTCGCTGTCAGACGCTAGCAACAAATGCAAATAAGACAATAAATATTGTGACGATGGGAAAACTCAAACTGCCAGCGGCATAAATGAATGCATTAGATTGTCCTTTTTGCAAACAATTTGTTTATAATCGCTGGCTCTGAAAGCAGCCCCTATTTCTCTCAAAGCCGAGTTAATGTGTATAGTTGCACCCGAGGGTGCTTGGCAGCAATGTAGGACATTTTCGTTTGTCACCACTACAACGTACAGCGAGTCCAGATACATCTTGTTTGGAGGCACGCTCACTCTCGGGATGTGCCATCTGGCTGTCAATATTTCTCTGTCTGGATTCCTCCCATATAGTTCGCACTTTCCCATCAGATAAACAAACAACTATGCATGACTTTAACGTGACTATTGTTATCCCTTTGATATCAAATTCTTACCAAGAACTAATCTGATTGCACAGAACAAAGATTGTATCTCTTCTTCTGCAACTTATCTCCGCTGAGAATGTAACGAACATTATTGTCAGTAGAAGAAGATTTTTGACAATTTGAATCGCATTTAGTGTTACTGTTGCTGCAAATGGTTGTATAAATGTTTTTATCACATGTCAGTCGCGAGAGCTTTTCGTTTTGCCTCAAGGCATCAGGCTGAACAACAATTTTAATGCTTCAATTATCCGAAAACTTGACTTGACGAGCTCTTCATTCTCGCAATCTTAATTTATTCTGGTAATTTATGCATCATCTTCTTCCTGCTTCTTGATGGAATTTTGCTCGAAGCAGACGTAGGAGTTCATCAAATATTAGACTTTAGTATAACAGTAGTGACAAATCCACGAGAACAGGAAATAATCGTAATACATGTACTAGCTTACTGTGCTCACGATACGTTGCTTCAGTGCTTGACTTGTTTACAATGGTACGAAAATATTTTCCTGGTGACTTCAAGTTTTATTATAAGATTACTTTAAAAAAATAAAGGCATTTCATCTTACTTGTAGCCATTACATAAAACTGTCGGGGAACCCCCATAAACAACATTTAATAAATTTTATGAAAGACTTTCCACTTACATACATTTGCCACCTGAGGAACGTAGACACCAGGACGAATATAAACGGTTCCCTTCGGTCACAATCACACACACGCACGCGCACACGCACTCACACACACGCACGCACACACACATCTTTAGATCCAAATGGCGCGTGCCGCAGTCCCCGCTGACGTGTAGAGAGTCACGACCTACGCATCCGTCGTCTACTGTTTTAGTGACTCCTGAGGATGCACGAGCCGTGTGCGCGTCATGAGCCGCGTGGAAAAGGCGCACGCGGCAGACGCTGCAGCTGCAACTGAGTGTGACTGGGCGCTGTCAGCCAGGGGTGTACACGCGTTTTGACCGCCCTACCACTCACCACTCACCATCTGCTAATGTTGCCCGACGTGGCAACAGTGGATGTCCGCAAGGCCGCTCACAAGTGGGATGCGGAAACTTCTTGTTACAAAATCGAAAGAGGATTTGCGTGGTCCAGATGTAAGCTGTAGATTTCTGGTAAAGGGGACTGGGATATAGCAACATCAATGAAACGGACATCTAGAACAACGGAGGGGAATTGGTGACTATTCTTTAAAACTGCGAGGACGAGGACCGTGGGCAATGGGAACGAGTCACTTTTCTCAGATGGCATTCTGCACACGCCCGTCTTTACAGAGGACGTTGTCGAATAGGTTCTCAAGGTAAAGAAACGATTCATCTATTTTTCTCTGGACTTAAAATGACACCGTGGCTTGTTTTCACTATGTTAGTGCTTCTTGCTACTCAGTACATTTCTTCAAAACCTGCTAGTCCTGAGCCTAGCTATGAGACCAGCACCCTACCCCCGTTCGACTGTGACCTCAAGTGGACTTGCAGGGACTATAGTGGCAACAGCATATACAGAAGGTCATACTTTGTGGTCAAGGGTTGTGCCTGCGATGACTTGTGTCCCTTTTTCTCGGATTGCTGCCCAGACTACGGTCGCGTGTTCCTTAACGAAAGCGCCGGCCATACCAACGCTGTCGACGACGACGACAAGCCAGGTGTCGATGTCAATGATAACAGTTCTCCGTCGCACCAGGCACTCGGCGAGGACAGCGTTGGGTCGCCAGACGAAGACCCGACTACCGAACACCAGAGCACAGACCGGGCAGAGCTGCTCCGTCAGTATGGTCTGACCAAAGACATGTTCACGTGCATTTACGACACGGCACTCAGCTCAGTCGACCGCGTGTCGGTGGTCAGCAGGTGTCCGGAGTCGTGGCGGGACCGAGCGCTGGCTGATCTTTGTTTGACGTCTTCCAGCGACGACCTTCTGGCGCGCCTGCCCGTTTCCGGGGACATCACTCTTGTGGTTTATCGCAACATGTTCTGTGCAATTTGCCATAAGGTGAGTTGTCATGAGACAAGTATCAATGATCCTATCTCTTCAAAGTATCGCACTGAAAAAAAATTAAAAATTGTTGTTGGGCTTGATATCTCGTAAACTTCTAGCGTGATCCCAGAAATGAGATCTGCATGTCTTATTGGACGCTGTATGTAAAGCCTGTAATGAGACAATTATGTGACATTTTATACGAAAGACTTTCCGGTAGCCTCTGACCTCTATGACTTCTCCATCATTCTCTTTTCTGGGTCTTGTGTCAGTGTCTAAATCTCATAGATGTAGGAAGTTGAAGTTCAAGAAACGCACTAGTCTGATTTTATACTGAAAAAAATATTGTCATTCTAGATGCCCTTTAATAAGTTATCTTAGACGAACTATGATAGTTATTTCAAGACATTAATCCCATTTTAACTACTCACCAGACAATCTTGAAAAAAATGGCAAATATATTTCCTTTATCAACATGGACAGATTTTTTAAAGCGTTAGGAGGACATAACATATGTCATGCCAACAATAGCAAACAAGGTGAGAAAGATAGGGGAGATAAAACATGCCATACCAACGACAGCAAAGAAGGTGGGAAATAGGGAAATAGGGTACGGGAAAATAATGCGTGCCACACCAAACACAATTGAAAGGGTGGTAGGGGGAGACAAAACATGCCATACCATAAACGCAACTGGGTTATGATCGGGGCTGGGTAGAAGCAGTAATAGTAATAGCAGTGCAGTTAAAAGCAGAAAGTTTGCTAGTCTGAATCATGTAGCTATACAATAGTTATTACTTGTACATGGAATAAAGAAATAAGTGACCATGTGACAGAACGATTTTTCGCACAAAAAACGATTTTTTGGACGATGTTTCCTGTTTCAAACCATTTCCTCTTATCCTTAACCTTGTACGACATAGACACAATTTCCTAAGTCGTTGTGACTGCAGGAACCCTTCAGGTACTGGCGACCCAGTGTCAACTGCTCATCAAGAGAACAACTGCCCTTCAACCATACTACTGATCTGACAGACGTCTTCACCAGCGGCGCTAACTGCACCATGCACTTCATGCCTCCAGCACTTCACTTCCACTTGCGGCCCTGCTTTGAGGCAGAAATCATTAGCAACTGCAGCCAGACTTATTCTCTCAACTCAACTGAAAACCGCAAAATCGCTTCAAGGTGAGAGTAAACACCTGACTGGAATGCAGGAAGCATCCACTCTCACGAAAATGTCCAAAATTGTCATTACCTTGTCATTACGTGCGAAACCTTCTGTTGTCGCACAAAATTTTGAATTATATATATATATAAAACATTAAATAACTGCAAACAACGCTTAATCACAACTAGCTTTGGATAAAATATTTGGCGCTAATAAAATATTTTCCACGCTAGGCGAAAGACATTTGCTGCGACTCTCATCCCTTACCAACACCCCAAACCAACCGCATTGTAGCGCGTGCAACATTTTCACTATCATCCTTTTTTTTTCCAAACATTTAATATTTTTCAGACAGTGACGTCACAGTTTGATACATAGCAGTGCACTTATGCAGCTAAATGCAAGCCCCACAGATTAATTTACACACCACTATTAGACGCAGGGCTAAGCAATGCAAGAGACATTACAAGACTATATTTTGCAAGTGAAACATCATATATTTTATACATAGCACATCTCATGCAGAAAATAAAAAATGTAATTTATAAAAACTATAACCATTATACATAATTACAAGGATTATATTATAGTTTATATATTTATATATCAAAGGTAACTTTATTGAGATCATCAAATGTTTCACTGCCTTTAACATCTCAAAGGTTACTGAGCTCAGTATGGCTGCCCAGTCCAAAGCGGTCCTGATTTCCTTGTTGACATACTAAGCCTAAGACATATTATAGACATACTAAGCCTAAGATATTGTGCCAAAATAAATCTCGGAAGGTCAGTGGAACGAGTCAACACTACTGGTGGTTAATCGGTGGACAGTCATCTGCTTGACACAAGACTCTGCAGTGTGCGCGTGCAGATACGATAGCCAATCTGATCATGCCAGAAAATGATAGTTCAAGTTTTCAACCTAAATTTAAAGAAAACAATTTAAATTGAAAGCGTTGAGCGAAGATGTGCATGGTTACAGCTGGAATAGGACGTAAAGTTGGTCGCATCAGCCAAAGCGCACTCAAGACGGAAACGCACGTGGTAGGTCTCTCGCGCCAATGCTGACACTTTCTGGATCACGTGATGTAAATCAACAATCCATTAAAGGCTTTGTTAACAACAGGTTGTCGATGCGATGGTATTTTATTTTTCTATTTTTCATAAAAGTTTCCAATCATTAAATATGCGTCAGAAAGAAAACTTCCATGAAATTTGCGGGAGAAGGGGTTCGTGTGTGTGTGACCAGCAGGAAGAAGGTAGAGGTCTGCAGGTCACATCACATCCGTCACGACCTTGCCGACACGCGAGGATTTGCATATGAATATGACCGCATCCGCGCACATACATCAGTCTTACAAAGACCTTCAGCTCTGCGCTCACCTTTTAGCCAAATTACCTTCTTAGATGCGACTCCAGATTATTGGTGCGCACTTGTTTTTCCATGCTATGTCAGGTGAGAGGGGGTTAATAACAAGAACGACATTATGTAATTGCATATCTGTCTGTCCGTCTTTCTTTCTTGCTTCGATTTGCTTTCGACACAGGTTACTTAACTAGAGACATATCGTGTAATATGCCACTGTGTCAAACACAAACACAAAGTCATGAATTTGTCGACGAGTGTCTTTAATTAGCATCCGTCTGAGGCAAGATCAGTAATGGTTTGACTTTAGTCACCATACCATTGGAGATTGCTATTGCTGTCCTAACTCTACCTGCTGGTGTTTCAGGTGCATGGACGATGGATCTGACTACACCATGGTGTACAGCTACACTCAAGCGTATCGCAACAAGTTCTGTGCCTTTTGCAACAACGTGTCTACCCAGGACCTTTCCTGCGATCTGTTTGTTGCGGCGACAGGTGATCTATCTAGCTGTATATCTACCTGTATGTAAGGTCTATATTATTGTCATTGAGTCGGTGTTTGTAAGGTCTATATTATTGTCATAATGTTGATTTTGTTGATAACGGGAAAAAGAAGTAATTCCACGAAATGCAATTTGGCGTTGAAGTGGCATGGGAACCTTGTTTAGCACACCGTAACGCTTTCCTTTCTGTTTATTCTGTTTACTTGTGTACTGTGTACTCATGCTCTGTTTGGAGCCCAGTCTCCAAGGTTGCAAGAGACTGCTATGGATTCACTTTATTCACAGCCAAACACAACATACACCAAGCTTGAATTCTCATTCCAGCTACTTGGGGTTGATTAGATATTCGGTTTGGTTTAAAAAAAAAGTATCGCTAGGTTGGTCTTTTATTGGTTTCCTAATTCCTTTACCTTTCTGTTAGTATTGCTCTTCTCATATTATTTTATTGTTTCATCATGGTTATTCTTTCTGTTGGTGAACTAGGGGAGTTGACAGGGTTTGTATTTCTGCTTTATCACCTGTCTTGCTAGTTTATAAATCTCTTTCATTTCCTTTTATTCCATGAATAATTATTTTGCCAATTTCTTTGCTAATCTCACTTATGAGAGGCAGTTTGTTTTTATGCCATGTCTATTCTGTTAGACGATTGGTTTTGCAGGACCTGGAGTGCAGAGAACGATTTGGATATCACAAAATACTACCGGTATGTCAGTGTCCTTAACTTTTGTATTCTTATGTTTTTAGGAAGAGCTGTATGTACGGCAATCAGCTCGGCTGTGAAGATGGAAGCATGTGTTGGATGGCTATATAGTCATGTTGTCTGGTAGAAACTCCTAGTCTTGACTTGTGTGTTAAAGAGACATGCTATTCATATATATATATAAATGAACACTCTTCGTACATAGGGCTTACTATCAACCTTCTTGGATTTTATACAGTTCTATGGTTTTGAGTTTATTTGGGTTCTCTGTTTAACTTACTTTTTTTCTTCTTTTACCTTTCGTAGGAGAGATGTGTCATCTACAAATTGTTTAACATCTCTGGTACTTTTGGGGAGGTATGCAATCATTCTGTTAAACAATATGAAACCGAGAACACTTCTTCGTGGAACTCCGCTGTTGAGACTTATCCATCTGGAAGTTTGGTCTTCGACTGTTACTAATATTTTCCCATTTGACAAGAAAGCATTAACTGAACTAATTTATTTGGAACTTCCGTTTGGTAGAGTTTGGGGTAGACAGTAGACTGTAATAGTAGAGCATGTTATAAGCCTTCTCACTGTCCAAGAAGATTCCACATAAGTTCATTTTTTCTGTACATTCGTTAATAGTTTTCTTCTGTAGGTCACTTTTTTTTCTAAAACAACGGGATGAGGGAAGATGTAGAAGTAGTTTTGGGGTTGGGGTTTTGTTTTGTTATGTTTTGTTTTGTTTTGTTTTGTTTTTTGTTTTTGCCTAGTGGTGAAGGAAATGTTGTTGGTCTGTAATTAGTCAGAGTTGTGTTTACTTTCCCTGTAATCGCGCCAACACCGGTGAAAAGAGCAACAGGCGGGGATGTTGAGCGACATAATGTGTCGTTTCTGATGACTCGTCAGTGACAAAACAGCACAATGTATGTAACCAAGGGCACTGTGACTAGAGAAATTTCACAGGCAATCACAATCTGGCAGGAGTTTGTGTTAGAAGATTTTTTTTAAATTGTATCTCGCTCCAAAATGCGACAGAGAGAGTGAAGTGCTCAGCGACTGCTTGTTTAGTATGTCATCAGATGGCGCAGGAAGGGTGGGGTCTACAAAATGCACATGACAGAACTTAAAGGGCATACTTTATCCAAAATAAGATCGCCTTTTAGTTAAAAATCTTTCTTTCTAGTTGTAGAGATTTTTAAAAACGATACCAGTCAGAATTTGTGTTGGTTATTAGGTTGCTACTACCACTTCAACTGTTTTAAACATCAGCTGTCAGCAGAAACAGCAGACACTCCATCGCATTGTGATGTCCGCTGTTGTAATGATGGTTGTATTGTTAGTACATGTAGCCCTATCAGCGGAAGCAGTAGCAAAATCTGTCAGAAAAAGGATGCAAAGGGATCTACAAAGCACATTTCGTGAAGCACGTATGTCAGACACTCAGTACACGAAAAGAAGTCAGTGAAAGACACTGAGACCACCTCGATCAGAAAGACACTCGCTCGGCTGTGACTTAGACTTCCATGCTGAAAGTACTTGAACAATTCGTGGGCCATGTTGAGATGCAGACACCACCTACACTTTTATGCAGAAAAACACGAGAAAAGCTCCATAAGTAACAACACGAGGATTCAAATTTGCAGTATATTTTGCAGTATATTTTGTATATTCGAGGATATTGTGTGTTTGTTTGCGAGGTTACAGCCATTACAGAATATA
The DNA here is from genome assembly GCF_003073045.1 of Pomacea canaliculata. Lineage (NCBI taxonomy): Eukaryota > Metazoa > Mollusca > Gastropoda > Architaenioglossa > Ampullariidae > Pomacea > Pomacea canaliculata. The sequence goes on along the minus strand of NC_037590.1, from coordinate 24,242,954 downwards.
TGAAAAAGTATTGTTGACATCTAGTTGAACATTAAGTTTTACAAAACTAACTGCGCGGAAAGTGTAAAGACCAACTTTGCAAGGCTCCTTCATTTACTCATTGTAAATTATCATTACCTTCGTGCTGTAAATCCTCCGCGCAGTGTTTACAAAAATGTCCGGGAGGATAAACATCCTGCGGAAGGGAAATGTAAACAGCTTCTTCCGCTTAAAACAGCAATCTCAAAGTCAGTTCCTGCCCACCTGGTGCGACTAAAACATGGCATCATCTTTAGAACAACTAAAAGTACTGCTGTATTCAAACGTATAAATAGGAAAACACTTCAAAGACTTCCTCCGTTTTTGGTCGGAACATCTCCCCATCCGCAACCCCCTGTGCAAAATGAGTCTTGTTAAATGTTTTGCCCAGATTGTCAGGCTGGTTTTGCTTTTGTTTTGGAGGGATTTTTGTTATTTTTTATCTTATTTTTCTTTATTCAATCGAGCTGTGTGGAGACAAACACAACAATGTTCAACTTTTCTCAAAATTTATTAAAACCATTCAAGTTTGTCAATCCCTTATAATAGTAACTCGTTAATGTTACATAACAGGTGTAGTTTCCAGTATAGCTCTTACCCTGTTTATGGATCCTATTTAAGTATTATCAAGTATCAAGTCGCCAATGCAGACACAGATAGCAAACATATAGTCATATATGGTGTACTTATTAAGATCAGTCAAGTCTTTACTTAAAAACAAGAAAGAACGAGAAACTTTTATGAACACGAACAGCTAGATAATTCTATTTGTCATTCCTTCCCCATAACTATTTCCTCATTCTCTCTCATCCATTCTACCCGATTTTCCGCAATAGAATATAGATGTAAATCGTTTTGCCACTATTTTTTAAACATATATGTATTAGGTTTCCTTCAGAAGAGTCACTCGGCTATCTCTAATCACTAGTAGCTTGTACGGGTCTCTTTAACTCCTCTGTCTTTTGTTTGATTATTCTGACCTACAGAAGTCAAAGACCCCCGAAGTAGGCTTCCTTATTCTTTCTCCATCCTCCTTGACATCAACATCCATAAAAAATCGACGACTGTTGGCATCGAATATACTCAGCTCACCGACGAGAGAGACGAGTCATTCGCCTGTGAGACGGGCCAGGTGTTCGATCCTTTTAGAAGTGTTTGTCGGGAAGTGGCTTGTGCTGAGAACATGTGAGTATCTCAATCACTCAAAACCTTAGGTTGTTGCAGTCACGGTGTTGTCAGCATGTCGCTAGAAAAAATAAATAAACAAACAAATACAAAACAAACCCACAAATCAAGAAAACAATGACGGCTGTGATGGTGAACAATATTTTTGAAAACTGACTGACAAACTGTTACGGATGTAGCCTCTCTTATTACATACAGGTGAAGGTGAACTTCTGTACAGGTATTTCCGGGACAACCAATGCGTCCAAGCTGTAGGCAGCACATCGGATTATGGCGCGAGCAACTCATCATATGTCACTAGAGTGCCATCACCTCTGTCACCTTTGATGGACTGTCTGCCCATTCTCCTCAACGATACTGAGTTCCAGATTGACGAGAACGGCTCCCTGCAGCTTCTCGACACGGGACTTGTTTATGACAAGACTCAGTACTACATCACAGAATCTGGAACCTTCCTGTGCGTGAACTACACCCAGAACTACACTCGCACCGTCATCCGACATGTCCGCGTCGCGTCCTTCACCTTCTCGGTGACCGAGGGGCTGGTCAGCGCCTGCGGCCTGGGTGTGTCCCTGCTGGCCTGGCTGTCACCTTCGTCATCTACGCCTGCCTGCGGCCTCTGCGGAACATTCCGGGCCGCAATCTGCTGTCTCTTCTGGCCGCTCTTTTTCTGGCTGAAGCCCTGCTGCTGGCGGCGAACTCTGCCGAAAGCCACCAAGTAGCCTGCCAGGTGGTTGCCGGGGCCATGCACTACTTCTTCTTGGCCTCCTTCTTCTGGATGAACGTCATGGCGGTGGATGTGTGGTTCACCTTCTCGCAGGCCTTCGTGCGGGCTGGTGACAGGGGCAAGTCGTCCAAGCGTTTCCGCATCTACAGCGCCTACTCCTGGCTCGCTCCTCTCCTGTTTGTCTTACCTGCCGTCTTCATCCAGGTGAGAACTCTGCCGCTCATTAGCACAGCTGTTCTCTGCTCCATAGCGCTTCATCGAAATGAAAGAGAGAAACCAGCGAGAGAGAGAGAGAAGAAGAAAAAAGAATAGAAGGGTGAAAAACCTTCTTATAAAAATACAACTTAAGACAGTGTAGGCTGCTGGTCCATGACTAGAGGAGATGAGCATATGTGATCAAGGTTTCTTGCATAAATCTCTACTTGTGCTTGAAAATATTTATGTACTCATATATACATATAATAACAATATGCATATATTTTAGCTTCCAAATATCTCACCATAGTGTTAATAGTGTGTGGGGTGTAGAAATGTGTCTCGACTTTGTTTATGCATTTACCTTACTTTATTACCATACTTCTACCACCATCACTATTATAAAACCAGAAAAAAAAACAACAAAAGTCCTCAAAACATTCGTTGAAACGGAAAACATTCGCAGAAAGCTGTGATAACTATTGAAGCTGAAAGACTTTCAGACAAATTGTCATCGAGTAGTGTCTGACCTTCCGCAGGACTGTGAAGCAGCGATTATGGACCGCTGCAAAGGTCAAGATTGCTATCAGTGAAAGAGGATTAAATTAGACTTAAAGAGATGCATCTGTGATCTGTGCAGGGTTAGCTCTCATCAGCTTGTATGTGTCTCCTAATAAACATCGAGAAAATTACAAAACTCAATGACGATTATTTTTTTTTTTTAAATTTTCCTTCATACAGATCCTTGACGATGACTCGCCAGTTAACCCTCGCTATGGCGAGGAAATCTGCTGGGTGGCCAACCTTTATGCCCTCCTAATATTCTTCGCTGCTCCTGTTCTGCTTCTGCTGATATTCAACGTTGTCTTCTTCTCCATTTCCGTTCGAAATATTGCGCATGCCCGCGCCACAACTGCCCGGATGCTAGGCAAAGAGGACAAACAAAAGATGGGGATTTATGTCAGGCTCACCGTGGTGATGGGACTGACATGGACGCTGGGATTTGTGGAAGCGATCATTCCGCATGAGGTGACTACAGTACCTTTTCTTGAATTGCCAGTGTGCGCTTGCAACATAAAGACAACCACTTTTAAAAACAAAATGACTTGAACAGTTTAGGTAAAGAACGAAACGAAAAAAAAAAGCTGAAAAGAAGCTTCTATTTTTCTTTCTCTCTCTCTCTCTCTCGATCTTTCATTCCCTTTTTTGTCTTTTTTTCCTTTCTTTTTCCTTTATGTGTTTTTTAAAGCTGCTGCCTGCCTTTTACATTCATTGTCCTTGTCTTTCAGATCTGCGCTACAGCTTTGTATTGATGAATACCTTACAAGGCCTCTTCATGTGCATCTCCTTCGTCTGCACCAAGAAGGTGATCCAACTCCTCAAAGACAAAGTTCGTGGAAAGAGTCTCAAGATCAGTAAATCAAGAAGCACGGACCTCACGACTGTGTCCAAGTCTGCAAGTTTAGGAATTCAGGCACTCTCCTTTTCTTCCACACAGCCAACTTGATCACGTGCTCGCAGGACCACGTGACTTCGGCGTGTTAGGCAATGACTGGTATGTTCTTGCATCAAGGAGCATTGACGCCCATGAATTTATGACAGACATTCACCCAGTTAAGATGCCCACAAGTTGCGTGACTACTTCTTGTCTGGAAACAAACATGGAGACTCGATTGTTCCACAGACGGTCGTCTGCTTGGGACTGTTTCAAACTCGGTCTTGTGATAGCTTGATGATGGTGCCGGGAGGCACCTTCGTCCTCAGGTGGGACACAGAGTGTCTTCGATGGTTCTTCGTTGTGGTTTCTGCGTGCAATTGAAGTGGTGTTCATGAGTTTTCGCTTTTCGCTTAGTGATTTCTTCTCCTGAAATATTCTTGAAAGCATGATGTAGCGAAGTGCCTCGCGTGTTGTGTTTCGTAAAATGTGAAGTGATACCAATTGTTTTTATTTATTTCTTAAAAGCTTAACTGAGGCATACACTTCGTGCTTTCGTTGAAGTAGATTTTAGGCAAGTCAGTCACATGTTTCACAAGCAGAGATGAGTTTCAGCTTATGTAAGTACACAATCCACTTACAAAGAGTTTGACACATTCTGCCTTTCGACTTTCACTAAATGAATGTAATAATAGATGTAAATTTTTGCTGAAAGCTTTATGATATGCCTAAACTGTGAATCTTGTGATAATTTTGATGGAAAGGTTTCAATCCATTCTAGATAATCTGGTACTGTTCGATATAGTCTGAAATAGTCCAATTTTGGTCACTAACCTTTCCCATATTCTCCACAGTACAGAAAATCCCTGAGCAGAAGCCTCATAGTTATTTGTAGTTATTTGTGCTCAATAAAATATTTATAGTTTTATATCTGAAAACTGATACGAAGTCAAGAAAACGGTTCTTTGAAAGGTCTTTAAATAATGTTCGTTAACAATGACCAGAGTTTTCTACCTAGACATTTCAAATCATCTCAACCCAGACATGCCCCACAAGTTCCTATTCTTTCTGCCGGACATTCCAGAATTTATCTGCTTGGGATTTCAGGGCACCACCTTACATCTGGAGCTGGTTTAGAATGAGTAGATGAATACTCTACGAGATTCCCAAGAGATGCCCGACATGTTCGACAGCTCTTCTTGTGATAACTGCCATTAATATGATAATAGCCCTCCATTGCCAAGTGGTGGAAGTTGATATTGTTACTCTCAGCCCCCAGCGGACACATTATATGATGTTTGAGGAGCCGACTGTCGAGATCTTAACAAACGTCGGTGTCGCGGGAAGTCGGGAGATGTCCACAGATGAGCCATATACTCGTGCCACGCAGACTTCACCTGTCATGTGACAATGTGAACGGATGTTGTAAAACGGCCATTTGACACTCCATCACGAAGTCTATAAAACAGAACAAAAGTAGAAAATTATCACGTTCCCGTCCCGTGCACACTCTCTTATTTCCCTTCACGAAATCTCTCTCCGTGTTGTTGTTGTTGTTGTTGTTGTTGTTGTTGTTGTTGTTGTTGTTGATTTAATCAATCAATTCATTCTTTTTAAAACCTAAATACTTAGAAATTTGAAGGCTTTGTTTGCGTAACCTTTTTGCAAGATATTATAGACCATTCTTTATCGGGCTATCACTTATCTATTTGCAGAATTTAACAGATATTATTCAAATTTTTACTCAACTTATGCAAATTAGGAGTAGTTTTCTTCATCCAATTTAACCACCTTCCATCTCTCTCACTATGCGGCTAACTGTGCGGTTATATGTGTGCGAGCGCGAGGCTTCTCTCTTCTTGCTTACTTTGTTTATTTGAATGATATCGTTAATGTTTGCTGATCATGTGGTTTGAGAAGGCGACCTGATCGCAGATGACAGTTCCGCAGCTCCAGCCTTTCATCGCCGAATGAACAAGACAGTGTCAAACTGACATTAAACGAGAAAACAAGGTGGTCAAAAATAAGGAAGCTTAAAGCACGGCAAATAGTCGTCAGGAGATAATTATCAGTGGTAGTTGTCAGGCCAATCCCTTCAACAAACCAGGAAGCAAGAAACTAGCAGCTGCGGCGAGAGCGGAAGTCCAGTGAAAGGTAGTACATGTGTACCAACAGAAAGGAAAACTTGTTGCACTGAAGGCACTAGACACTTCATGCTGGAAATCAGAGCTTTAACAGGATACTTATGTGGCTGCGAAAAAACGGTGTCCGAACCGGCAGTGCAGACAAAGTTCAGCTGTGGCCCCCGTCACCTGGGTTTGTGCAGGCATCCCGAAGGAACCGTTTTAGTGCACTGAGGAGAAGAGGAGGGTCGCGGTCAGGGCCGCCGAGAGCCAGCCCGGGCCACGGGACAGACGACCTCTCCGGGCCCCTAGTACTTGTAATCGTAAATTATTTTCCCAGTATATAATGTATGTTTACAATTCGAATCTCAATATCTACACTCAAACTCAACTTCTGCATGTGTAATGGTTGGGTGTTCTGTCCTTAGACCTTTCTTTAAAAGAAAAAGAAAAGGAGAAGAAGAAGAAAAAAATCCACTGACCAAGGCCGGGCCCCTTTGACAGCCGCGGGCCCGGGTACACCAGACCCCTGTCCCCCCCTCTCGTCAGGCCTGGTCGCGGTTCAGTCAGTGTATGCGTGTGTGTGTTTCTTTACGGGGAACCAAGAAACTGAATAGGAAAATAGAGTTAGGACTAATCAGGTAGTGTAGTGATGGGACTGGGTTGTGGTTAAAGGCCTTCACTCAGCGTACTTGTGGGGCCAGATGAAAACAAAGACTGACCGCGTGTAGTAGTCAGTATCGCGTGTGCTCCTACCTTCCCTCGCCCTTTAAGAACGAGGAGGAGAGGGTGTTTACCCTCAGCAACTAAAGGGCCTAAGATCTAAGATTCATTTGCGTTTAGTGAGAACTGAAAAGTTGATGTATTGATACCGAAACTGTTAATTTGGGAACCGAGTTCCCCTGATGACCCGGTGACCTCTTCTCAGTGACGTGTGTAATTACCAGTTTACACATGTATAGGTCTTAGGTTACCCGTAAAGGACTGTTAGTTTGTTCGTCCGTGAGCCAGTCAATTAGTCATCGTTACCGTGTCCAAAGTCGTCGTCGTTTTTATCATCATCTGCTGTCTATGAGCTACAGTGAGCACATAAGGCATTGCGGCTAATTAACGAGTCCACATCAGGAGCACGATTCAGCCTCACGACCTGCTTATAGGCACTGCCACTTGAAAATCATGCGCCTTAATTAGCGTTATTTTTCTCCTACTTTTCTTATTTTCGTGTTATTTTTTTATTACATTTTAAAGGGTTTAACCCATTTGTTTTCAATTTCGTTTGCGTTCATGTAATTGTATCTACGACACATCACAGTTTCATTTTCGTATTGCGTTCTTCCTTCAGAAATCAATAAACAATAAATGATTTATCGTTGATGGCTTGACTGATGATCAGCAATGGAAGCTATGTAAAGTCAATAAATAAAATCCCTGACATTAAACTCAATATAGCTACTTCGTTTTATGCGTTTTTTCTGGATTTTCTACCTGCATCCAACCCCTCTTTTGGACTACTAATAGGACTCTCGAAATCTCTTACTTTAGACTGAATTAATGTCTGTTGCTTCAAGCAAATGTTTAGATACTTTTCCTTTCTGTATTTTCTTCAGTTATTTTTTTCTTCTATTTTTCTTTCATACATTTTTTCTCACTAATCTTTATTTGGTAGTTATCATCGAATCGTTCACCACAGAAATATGTCTTTCTGGAGTTGTTAGCACCTCAATTCTTTAAATTTGGAGCTTCACTGATGATCGTAATGACTGCGTATATATCTAATGCCTCCCTCTGCAAGGCAGTCACTGAATGATTCAGACAGAAGGTTACAAATACTGCCGAGACAAACAGAATGCCAAGAGGAAATTGTACTTATTCATTAGTGTCTAACAGAACGAGGTCCGGCTTAAGAGGGGCCGTGGACAGTTTTAGGATGATTTGTAATACGTATTGTACATTGTGTAATACATATTACAAAATTAGGAGATGTTTTCGAGATACAGTATGACTGTCTACGGAACAATAATTCGTAATATGCCTTTCCCAAATAACAGTCATTCATTTCCTTAATCCTTTTTTTAAGATAAGATATGGTAGTGGTACAATTTTTTTGTTTGTTTTTTAATGACTCATGTTTCCGCACAAACTATGTCATGTAGTATGTATACGAGTCCGAATGTGCACGTAGGCAGACAATTTATTGTGTCCTTTGTGCATTGACAGCCACAGCATTCCGTTGTCATGCATCAGCTGCGTGTGATGGAGTGAGTGTGGGCATGAGAAAGAATGAAACGACAGGCATCTGGGCACCATCAACCCGCGCTCCCTTCGTTTCCTTCGAGGTTTAAGTACAGGAACATGCAGGCCTAGTCACTCAGTTCATGAGAACTAAAGCTCCTATTTGTAGTTTCGTTTAACAACGTTGCCTAAAACAAAGAGAATGTATAAGCTTATTGTTAAGTGTGCTTCCCAGATTATTGCCATAACCTACCATCTGCCTTTAACACAATAATGATCAAGATTGTCTTAATCCTACAACCAACTGTATTTCAAGTCCTTAGGTCTAGAAGGGGTTTCAGAACTCTGTCGGAACCTGTCGTTTTGGGCAATGATTTTCTTGCCTAGGCAACCGGTAATTGAGCCTGCCGAATGCTTAGCACGTATGCTACTAAATAATTGTTGCCAGTGTAACCAGGTGTATACGCGCTGCAACACGTGCCTCAGCTTTTGTGTATGTCAAGTGGAGCCTTGTTTATCGCCCGACACCTGATTATCTCAGTCAGTACCTGCCAGACGGCTGGTCACGCCTTTCAAGATGACAGCAGTGATGCTGAAAGACATGCACTAATCGAGGTCACACCTGAACAAACTAAACGAAGTAACAAAGTCGTTTTAAAATACCCTAAAAAGCAGGTGGGTGTGGCGAACTTTTCATGTGCAGGCCCCAGAAGAGGACAGGCTTCTGTTTACCTCATTTTAGTACTTACTTAGCATGTCATATGAATATTATTATAATGTCCCAACCAATTTCTCATTTTAGAAGTATGAATAACGATTTTTGTCGTAGATGTATTTAAGGCGGAACTTTATTATACTTTTAAATAAGTTAAATATCCTGGTGAGATACTGTCTTCGGTTGGAGCATGTATATGCGCTATAGTGTGTGTACAAAGTAGCAGCTAAGCAGCAAAGAGACTGATTAATTTTGTACAGTACAAGCCAGGTATTTTCGCACAGACATGTTGCAACCAGCGGTGGCGATGGAGTAAAAGGTTTATGATATTTAAGCTGCTAGGTGTGCTTAAAATGTATTTATTTTTTCTGTTTTTATTCTGTATCCTGTTTCGAAAATGGATTATACCAGAGAACCGGTTTTTGAATGCTGCATAACATCTTTTGTTTAAAAAAAAATTTCATGTACATTTTTTGCTTAACAAACAGGCTGACATGTCTGAAAAGTGAAAAATATTCTTCCTCACTGAGGCAGTCTACTTCTCCCTCCAGCACGAGGCAGTCCTACTTAAAACTGAAACATTCATCAGCGGTTGCTTACACAAAGAATGATTCTTCAAGAATTTTGGCTTTTTGGTATATTATAAAAACGAAGATCAAAGGCATCAAGCCAGGAGTGGACTAGGAGTGGACCAACAGTCTCACAATGAACTTGAAAGGTTGTGCTGGTCCAGATTCTAAACCATTTCTCCAGCCGCAGTCTACTTGATCGCCTGCTCGACTGAAGAACAGGGCACCTCACAACTTGGTTCTTCGGCCTCTTTTGTTCATTGTGTGCATACTAATTAGTTGATTTAGTTCCACCATCCGCCTCTGGGGTCTTCAGTAGATCATATGTATGCTGATGACAATCAGTTGATAGCGTCTGTTCTCGCTTTTCAGCTCCAGCAGGTCTGCACCACCACATCGTCAACAGTAGATTCTGAGAAAGCCTAGATGTCCGTCAACTTAAAAAAAATAAAAATAAAATTTAAAAAAAAATGAAGAAAAGACAAAAACCAAAGTCCTTCCAATCGCCTCTGCAAATAAACTGTAATGTGTGTCATCCTTCAGTACCTTTACTTTCTATGAGGTTAATATCTCTTTCTCTCTCTCCCGTCCCCTTCCAGAATCTTGGTGTTACCATAGACGTATCATTAACTCTTACATACTCGTTAATATTTCATACATAAATTGGTTCCAGATCTTTTTGTTGATCAAAATGTTAATGAACTTTTCATTTTAGAGCGTATGAATGAAACGCATGGACATGCGGACACCGACTAAAGCTCGATTTGTCGAGCACGACCGTCCACAGAGGGAAACAAGATTCTTTTGTTGACTGGGAAAGTGCTTCCATCTAGCGGCAATTTCTCACAGGTGAGAGGCAATCAAAATACCCGACTAGACCCGTTCAGTCAGCTCTGTGGAAAAGTGCCATCATTTACTGCGGAAGTAGAACATCCACATGAGATCACACTCAACGACCTTTTAACAACCGCTTTGCCATCGAGTTAATGGATCGCCCCTCTGCCCATGAGTTGTTACATTCTGTTTCATGCGCAATACGTCACTCAAAAATATGTCACCCTCTTTTATTACAGAGTGCCCCTGACATTTCGGCCTGGCTCTTAGACTGAACTATAGGCCAGTGTTTCCAGAGGTACCGTCCCTGGCTGATGCGATAAACAACTCACACATTAAGATGTCGCATGCCCACCCGGAAACAGGAGCGCAACTCAAAACTGCCGCTAATGATTATTCACGGCTCTTCCTGGTGTAAACCTTCAGCGAAGTCGTGCATCAGCCAGTGGCTTTCTCACCGCAGTAGGATGTTAATATAGGCTAGTCTGTAGAAACCAAAGCAATAAACAACGATCATTTCTCCAAATATTTTTACGCTTCGGCCCTTCAAGTGCACAGGTGTTCCAGCTTTGTTTGAAAGGCACTTGAAAAGTAGGAGGAAGGTAGGATAATTTTTCTGGTTTGTCTGTCATGCTATCTTCCTCTCAAGCAGAAGACACTGACTGGAAATAACTCAATGGCTTTTTAGACAAGACAAGACAAGTTTATTATAATCCTCAGCGGAAATACATGTGTCCACGTCAGGGGCATAAAATACTTCAACATTCCCATACTACCACACAACACACTTACTCAGTCCCACACATCCCACAACAGGTCATACTGCTGTTAAAAAGTCTGACAGCAGCCGGAATGAACGAACGACGAAATCGCTCTGTTCTACACCTCGGCATAGAAAACCTTCCACTACGTTGCATGCGTAGTTCAGACAGTGTGCCGTGGAGTGGGTGATCTGGATCGAGCAAAATAACTCTCGCCTTCCTGGCCAGCCTTCTCTCAACAGGGGTTCAAATAGCTCCAGGCTCAGACCTACAACAGAGCTCGCTTTCTTATCAGCTTGTCCAGCCTGCCAGTGTCCCGCACAGAAGCATCCCTCCCCAGCACACCGCTGCAAACTCTACACACTACACCCATGATCTGATAAAACATATACAGCATCTTGTTGCAAACCTGAAAAGATCTCAGTTTGCGCAGAAAAGAACAATCTTGTCTGTGTTTTTTAAAAAACAGCATCCACATGGTCAGACCAGGTTAATTTACTATCTAACAATACTCCCAAGTACTTATACCCTATAACCATCTCAATAGCTTCATCCTTGATATAAACAGGATGACAATCCCTTTTTTCTTTCTAAAATCAATATCATTTCTTTGGTCTTGCTGGCGTTCAAAACAAGAAAGTTAGAATCGCACCATGTCACAAACTCATCTATGTGCTTTCTGTACAAGTTCTCATTGTCATTAAATATACATCGATAGCAGAATCATCTGAGTATTTCTGAAGATGGCATAACTCTTCTTTAATCTTAAAATCAGAAGTATATAGTGTAAACAAAAACGGGGATAAAACAGTGCCTTGGGGCGCTCCAGTGAATGTGTTGATCATACTGGATGTAAAAGTACCATTCCAGCGTACATACTGAGGTCTATCCGATAAATAGTCTAATACCCAATTCACTGTGCATGGATGCAACGACATACTATGCAGTTTCTGAGCAAGGAGTTGTGGCTGAATGGTTTGGAACGCAGAAGAAAAATCAAAAAACATTACTCGTACACAAGCAGAGCTCTTCTCAAGATGAGAGTACACAGAGTGTAACATGTACAATAGGATAAGCGGAACAAACCTTTCAAAGTGTACATGTGAAGGTGTTCACTGTGTGGGAATTCCCGACAGTGGCGTAGGAAGATGCTCAGCTTTAGTTGGGGGGTGCTCTTTGTGGATGCTGGGGGGGTGAACTTTTTGCTAACAATGAAAGTTTACACTCTTGTTCCCTCAGTATCCTTTTTAATGCAGTAGTGTAGCATCTGTTCACACATTAAAATGTTACAGATCTACAGGTCGTGATAAAAGTAGATTAATACCTAACTGGAAATAGTTCTTGACAGGTCAAATCATGTGTTTACATATAATTTACTTCCAACTTTGGCTGTGAAGATTTGGGCATTGCAGCATCTCAAGTCAAAGTGAATTCGGGGGTTGAGGGATGGGTGTTCGAGCGCCTCAACTCAGTTTCGGTTAGGTTAGTCAAGGTTATGGTCGTTGCCTATGTCAGCACCTGGATATGTCCTTGTTAATGCTGGATTTGAAGCACCTAAGCAACAGGTTATCGACCCATCCTCCTGGTGCTTGTCAAAGCTGTTGTCGTTTTCTTGAGAGGTAGGAGAGAGAATTTTGCAAACTCTATATTCTGAAGAATTATTCATGACTGAATGAAGTTGACAAGTTTCGAAGGTAGTGACGAATTCAAAATCTGAAATTTCTGAATATCAGTTTATACAGATTTTTTTTCTCAGGCTGCTACCCTTTATTTTTCTGTCAGCATTATTTTTTTGGTTGCTCACCATTGTCTCCCTTTTCGGTTTCTTCATGTACTACACATAGAACTAGTTTTTGTACCAAGCACCAAATAAATGCTTTTACATGAGTATGATAATGTGCTTTATAAACATTCCTTTATCTTTAAGCAGCAAACTTAAATTTACTTCGTAAGGTGAGATTTTGTCAGCCTCTTTTAAGTTTTTCTTCCCCCCTTTTTGGGGGGGGAGGAAAAAGCTCTCATAAGCAGGTAGCTTACATTTGTAGTCTCTTGTTTGTAGTCTCTCTTCATTCACATTAAAATACTTGATTACTCACCAAAAATATTACAAAGCATCCTGCTTTCCTTATTGTTTACTTAATGTAGTCTATTTTTTTTTCTTCTTCATATTAACACGCAGGCCAGCCTGCCTTCAATAAGTGCGGAGCATTTTGCAAGTTCAGTACAAAAGGGTCCTTACAGCGAGATCTACAAATACAGCTTTCACAATGCAAATCCCACACTGACAAACAAGCAAGCCTTTGTAAGTAATGGTGTTCACATTTATTGCTCAACTTATTTCTTGGTGGCCTCCTGTGCTTTAAGCACCCTGACAACAATCTTCTGTTCTTCAATAAGGAAAGCACGCACAATTCTGAAACACACCAACAGGTCATCCTACTTTGTAATCACAGTAAATGTAAAAATGCAATTTGTGGAGAAACAAGTATCATCCCATCTTATAACTGGTTTAAATTAAGACTAATACTAAGAAAATACAAACTGAGCAGGCTAAAACAGCTTTCTTTGCCTGGTACATCTCCCTGAAAATAGGCCATAGGTCACTTTGCCAGAAGCCCAAAAAAGGCAATTAATCACTGATATACATTGTTCGAACTATCGATACGCAAGCTCAGCTGCCTATTTTAAACAGAGCCATGTGAATAAATTTAGCGACAATTTCACTTAATTAGTTTCACAACTGACGACACTGGTTTCGGTGCACTAATATAGCATTATGTGCTTTGAGTTAAATGCGTACCCGATCAGCGAAGCTCTGCATATAATAATAATAAGCAAAACAAAAAAAAAGTCAAAATACAAGTTCACAACAAAATCTTTAATTTAAAAAACTGTTTAAATAGGAATCAGTTTATTTGCCATTGTTAAAAATACATTTTCTGCATGCGTCTTGCCAAGTGGCCATTTTTGTTTAGCAGGATGGTGGCTAAACATTTCGCATTTTTCTGCTTAAAATAAGCAACTGAGCTTGCATATCTAGAATGTTTGAACATGTCTCTTTTGGAAATATTTGATGTTGATAGCTACTTGTTTTATCGATTGCCTTTTGGGCTTGGGACGAACTGGACCTTTGGTGGGATGAAATGACCGCCCCCCCCCCCCCCCCCCAAGCTATAATACCTTGTTTGGAGCAAAAATCAATTGAAGACTATAATTTACTTAAGGGAAACATGGGAGTTATGCAGCAGTAAAACAAAATATTTACACCAGAGCACTAATTTCGGCATGCCATGACTTTCTACAATATTTATTTTGTTGTAACTTGATCAACAGTTTACAAGACAGTAAATTTTTCCAGAAGCTGAAGATAGATTTCAAAAAAAAAAGCACAATAGATGTGTCATTAGACATAAAAAAGAGCCACATACCTGCTTCGTACACATGTATGGCAAAGTGATCCACCATAAGTTCTTGTGACATGCTTGTGGCGTTTTGACATGGCAGAAAGCTCCAGGGGGCGTGCTGCAGTCAGCTAAAGTCAAAACAGCAACCAAAATTATCAACCATTTACAGTCAAAAGCTAACTGCAACAATTAAGTGGTTATCAGCACCGAAATGCCCAACTAATCAACAAGATGGCAGACTTTGAAGCCCGCTTCGAGTTATGTACATTCATCAACATGTGTGGTAGTAATAACTGGGTGGTGAACTAACCGTTGCGTCACCGGACCGCTATAGGTTTGGGCGGGAGGAGAGTTTGACAAGTAAAAGAAAACAAAAAAACCAAAAAAAACAGCTACTACAAAAATGGCAACTCCTTGCTTCATTGTGTCTCGTGAGACATGCATTTTAGGATTTTGACAATTCCCAGTTAATCAAATCTCATTGCTAAGCATGTTTTAAACACGGACTGAATAATTCATCCAGTTATATCAAATTAATCCTTACGCAGTGGTTATATTTTTCACACTTTACGAGCTAGAACTAAAACAACCAAAAACCCATGTAAGACACTAAAACAGAAATACTCATACGAAGTAAATATGCACATTAGGCACGCTTATGGTCAGGAGAGGGTCTCAGTAAAGTCATTAGGTATTTATCTGAGCCGGATTCTAGTTTTTAAAAACCCTTCTGTCTTCACTAATTAAAAGTGGCTTTAAAATCATTAGTCAATGCTTATGGACCTGTAACCACAACCATGGCCTAATTTCTAATGTGTAATTTGGAGCAATTCTAGTCAAACAATGTACTGAACTAAACTGATAAAGGTTTCCATAAGGTGACATCAGACCAATGATTTTGTATGAATTATGGTTGCCACCTCATAGAACACCAGGAACCCCTGCTACCACCCTGCTCTTTCCCCATTAAATGAGGCATTCTTTTATTTGACCAAATCTTATTGACTCTACTAACATTTTAATGACAGAAAATCCCATCTCTATTAAACTCATGCTGGTTTGCAAAAACTATGATAAAAAAAGGGGGGGAGAGAGGTAGTTTTACTTACACCTCGTAACTTCAACTTGCAGTCTCCACATCTAGGTGTATTACCCAACTTCTTAGTATACAGGTACACAAGTTTACCTCCTGAAACACAAAGTTATCATGTATAAACTCATGTGTAATGCCAAAATTTACATCTTTAACGAACTTTAATCACATTTTCAATTTATAAAATTCTAAGTTCTGCAATAAAGAATCTCCCTAGCTATATATACTTTTTAAAAGCTCTCATGGGTTTTGCTATACAGCATCCATAAGAAGAAATTTATGGCAACTTTCTAACAATAACGTTGCTCACAATAAGATTAAAAATATTGTACCTGGAGTCTTTGACCTGAATCCCAGGAATCACCAATGAAACAGAAAACAAGATTTTATCATTTCGAGTGGCAGATTTATAAACTTTCTATATGAAATTTATATCAGGTAATAAAGAGCAATGTAATAAGAAACAATATATGATCTGGATATTTTATATTTTAATGGGGTTGTAACTCAATAGCCATTGTCAACATCTATGATGTGACCATAGGTACAAATCACTCTGGATAGTCTTTCAGTAAAGGCCAATGCAAATGAAAACACGGGTCTCCCACTACCAACTTCCGTGTGTTTGATGAGTACTAACTTTAAAGTGAACTGACAAAACTTATCCTTTCTCTTTTAAAAAAAAAAAAAAGTAACAAATTTTCTTTTAATCCAGATCCTTGATATGACTTTATTACTATAACTAGATAAGATATAGATAGTACTGCAATTTCTTCACTAAAAAGCATTTAATATATATTGATAGCATGATTGATCAGTGTAGTATTTAAAGCTTAATATACCAACTTACACTCGTCTGCGGTTTGACTTTGTGTTGTAAGAAAGGCGTCTACGAAGCGTCAACCGTTGTGCCATCTGAAAGTAGAAACAGAACACACTTCATGAAGTGCAAAAATACATGCGATTTCACGACCATGTAAACACTAGTGTACTATAACATTTTGCCAAAATATATACTTTGTTGAACTTACCATATATCTAAATGCTATCTAATTCAATAAAAGCATAAAGATGAAGAAATTTAACGTGATTAAACGTGATTAGAGAATATTCTAAGACAGCCCTGAGCTTACCTTCTTAGTTTACCGGAAACGAAAAGACTGCCCGGAAGTCAACGCGCTGAGTTTGCGCAGATCAATACACGATGGCAAGTCTGCTACAAAATTTTGAACAACAGTATTCCACTGTTACCGCCGATATAACATTTCATATCGGAAAAATATCAAATTCAAGTGGTGGTGAGCGATATTTATTTTATAAGAGTACTGTTCTAAGATATGTGTTATTTCGATCTTGACCGAGAACAACCACCCAACGAATTATCCATGTACAAACTAATGAACTTCGCTTGAGATGAATACTCCGGTAATAGTACTATTAGCACTCGATTGATAGACTTTGTTGTGTTAATCCTAATGAGTTCGAACTCTTATGATTAGTTGCCGTTTGCCTTTGACTGGATGTGCGAATGCAGCCTGTTTTATTGAGCAGATTTGCAGCTCTACACACTCAAGTATTTATCACTATTAGTTGTGACTAAAATAGTGAATAAACAACATAATGCAAGGAATTGTAGAGCGAAGATGTAGAAATGTCTCATTACAGTTCTCGATTATCATTGTAATAATCTATATCCTAGTTTAAATACTAACTGCTAGTTACTAGTTATACTAGTAGTTACAAATTCAATAATACAGTTTTGTTTTCACTTGTTTCGACTGGTACTAAATAATAGTGGATAGTAGCAGGGACTGGCAATCATCGCCTAAGCCTCGCGGCCTGTTTAATGCCCTAATAAATTCACTTTAATTTGCATATTTCATTATCTATCAAAACTGTAAAATAGATCTATCAATTTTGGAATGTTAACCTAGAAAGCATTTATAACTATTCTGATTTTGTGCATGCTTAATGTTAGCCAGAAGTAAGTTCCAATTAGTAGCAACTCTTTGCAAAAAATAATATCTGTGGTAAATAGTAATACGTATGATAAAAACTTTTTCCTTCTGAATTTGTCATAACGATAGTTTGTGGCAATTAAAGGTCTCCCCTTCCCTGTTCAGTGAGTGGAGTCTTAAGTTCTATTGGAATAAGACAGTGATGCCCAACCTTTTTCGGCCTGCGGGCCATACACTTTTCCGACATGTGCGTCACGGGCCGCTTCACCGCAAAAATACAAAAAAAAAAAAAGAAACAAAATAGAGCAGATACCATTTTTATTAGAAACAAGTGGTACTTACCATTAATTATGTAGTAATTAGTGGGATATTTGAAGTTGTTTACCCGAAACCAACCTCTGAATGTCCGGCTGCATCGTAGAGACGGAGTCGGAGCACTGAATCGAAATGTTCGTCCATTGAAAAAAAGATTGAGAGACGCCACTACGTAGGCATAAATACTTCTTCTTCCCTTTTTTTCGTTTTTTTTAGGTCTTTTTTTATTACTAACATGCTGGTTTCCTGCACTGTGGGCAGAAGTTTTGCAGGCCGGATATGGCCTGCAGGCCGTAGGTTGGGCATCATTGGAATAAGACATTCTACTGGTAGCATGTCTTTGTACACTTTCCACAGATATTGATTATCTTTTTAGGAACAGACACCAGATCATATTGGCCTATGCCAAATGTGGACATGCAAGTGCTTTGTACAAATGTTAAAATGTTTCCCTATCAAAATATTTAAATGTCCTCTTTAAATGCCACCCACTTGACTTGTCTTGGCTGCCAGTCTTTGGAAGTGCAAGTCAATACCCAGGTCTTTCTCTTCAGTACACGTTTCTATTACTGGAACATTTTCATTAATTTTTATTTTGTACATGCATCTTGAATTGTTTTTACTTACATGCATAAATCTGCTCTTTGATATATTAAATTATAATTTCCATTTTTCACACCACTTGCAGTTTATTAGTATAACTTTGAATCATTGTACTCTTTAAATTTGTATCATATATTTTTCTATCATCTGCAAAGAACTTACAAGCATTGAACAATGTATCTTCTAAATCATTGATAAACACAGTGAACAATACTGGACCTAAAATACTTCCCTTAGAAGTTCCACTCACAATTTTGTTTTACCTAATTTTACAGATCCTACCCTAACATGAAAATACCAGAAATACAACTATCATCCATGTTTTTAGCACTAAACAATATTTTGAATTTAAAAATTAAACCTTATTTTATGCACCTTTTTTTGTTTTAAGCCGAAAAGCAAAACCATGTCCGGCAGGCAGAAAAGTTGTTTGAAGAGGCGTCAGAGCTGGTAAGTAAAGAAAAAGTATTGCACATTAAAAAGTAATTAGTTAAGTTCTAACATGTCTTATAAATTATTTTACACAGCTTTATTTACTGCAATCAATACATTTTACTTGTTATTCAAAATCACCTCTTATTCTTGACACACAGGCATTCAACACGTGGGAAGAGGCACGAGTGGACAAAAGAAATAGCAGGTGGGAGAAAAGAGAGTAAAAGGGAGATAAAAATAGTGAGCATCCCAACTTTTACTATTTGCCAGAAGTTTACATTATTGCTTGTCATGCTATGACATCTTTTTAAATTGGGGACTAACAAACTGATAATGCCATAACAAATGAATTATCATCTACTTCAATATGAAACATTTGGGAAACTAACACTCTTTTTTATAACTGTTAGATGGTAAAGTCCTAAAAAAAGAATTCTTAATTGAAACCATTTTAATTGTTTGTTGTTGTCTTTGGAATTTGTTAAATACAAGTTTCCATAGTATCATAGTATTTTTTAAAAACTAGAAATCCGCTTAGTAATCCTTAAAAAGCCAGAGAATCAAGTCTTCAAGCGTTAATTGTACAAATTTATTCCTCTTACAGTTTATCTTTATGATTTTAATTTGTTTTTTATTTTGATACTGTTTGACTGCGTTTAAGTCCTCCAAAGTGTAGAAACTTAGTGACAAGTTGGGAAAGTTTAGCTGAAATTTTTGGTATATGAAGTGATCACCAGTATCTGTCAATCTATTTTGATAAATACCTTCTATCAGCCAATCACTTAATCATATGGTTCCCAATTACAATATTTGTGTTGTAGAAGAGATATTCTTTAAATTCATCAATAGTACACATTTTATGAATAATCCTTCAAAATGTTTCAAAGCATCATACTTGAAAGGGTTATAGATTCTTTCAATCAATGAATTTATGACTTAGAAAATATAACATGTAACAAGAATTACTACACTCTTTTTTTAGTATTATCAGCAACTTAGAAACATAGTCATAACTCCAGCATTTATTTATTTATGAAGTTCTCAGAACTGTTTGTCTCTTGCATATATGAAACTTCTGTTTTCAAGAATAATCAAATACATCTTTGCATTTCGTGTGATTCCAAAGAGTAAAACTTTTCAAACTACTGCACTGGCTTGCACATTAGTTGGCTGAATGTTTCTATATTATTTTTGCAGCTGGAGCAAATGGAACTGGAAATTAAGGAGCAAGACCAAAAAGAAAGACAAAAATATCAAACTCGCATTCGTAGCTACAAAGTTGAACTCAATAAGCAACAGACAGATATGGTAGATATTTGCATAGCTTTACATATTTTAAATAGTTTGTTATTTAAAGGCTAATATTGATTCACATACTACATATACTATGTGTATATGTACATTTTATAGAAGCACTGCACTCTCATCATGATTGTGTTAAAGAAAATTCATGTCACTTTTTTACTTGAAAAACCTTTTAATGTATTTTAATATGTAATTTTTACAAAAGATACATTGAAAATTGCTATCATATTTTGCAGAAACGGGCGCGCTTGGGTATTGATGCAAACCGTGATGAGTTACTGGGAGATGATACTCATGATTCAGAAGACCAGGTGTGTTTAGTCCTTTCAAAAACTGCCTAATGTTTAGTACAATACATCTTTTCTTCTAAATCTCATAGTTAGCATGTCTTTAACAGGTTGCACCTTATGAAAAGTGCTTTTTTTATCAAAAGCATTGTAACAGTTATAACAGAACGTGCCATTTGTGTTTTTATATATCTTAAGGTTTTGGTCATTTGCTGTTCTAGGGAACTTAAAAAGTGATTTTAAAATTCTCAGTTAGGTAGCAGGACTCGGTGGCTTAGCCTAGAATCCACACATGAGCGGTTACTGTTTGCAAATGCCTTTTCTGTGAGATTTGTGAAGTTGGGTGAGTTGGTGATTTAGTTTATTCTATCAATGAAGCGTACAAGGCTGCTTGACAACACTGAAAGATTAGACAGGAGTACACGCAAGTTGGAGCAAGGATATCGTATTGCTGTAGAAACGGGTATGTTCCTATTATGTGGTTTTGTGTGTGTGTGTGTGTTTTTGTTGGGTTTTTTTTGTTTCTTTTTTGTACCACTGATAGTAATGTTGGGTTATTAGTCACAAAAGAGCTGATTCTTCCTGTTGTAGGTAAACTTTCAACTTGATTCTTATAGAAAGCTGAAAGTTGAGGTCACTTAGCAGAGTTAAGAAAATTCTGCTACACGAGAGAAGCAAAGATCAGTGTACAGATAGAAGTAGATTAAGTGTATGTCTCCTTTTCTTTTTATAAAATTATGTGTAAATTTTCAGTTTAGTCCAAAATTTAAAAGGATAATTACTAACAAATGAAGTCAAGCATAGACTAGTGAAGTCAAGCCTGGCGATCTACCAAAATATTTCATAACAATATTTTTGCATGCATATTTTTGTGATTTTTGTCAGCATTTCATTTCTGTCAATATGCACCATGGCCTTAAATGAATTTATTGCTTCCTTTTTTTCATCCCCTTTCTCAGAACAAATAGGAGGTCAGATCATGGAGGACCTTCATAACCAGAGGCAGACAATCCAAAGATCAAGAGGCAGGGTGAGAAATATTTCAGTTGTGGAGCTGTATGATAGTCATAAGTAGTACAGTGTTTAATGTTGATATGCTTTTAATATAGGCCTTTTTCTTGGTACTGCATGTAGTTGCATGCATATTTTCAAGATGCTATGCATAGATCTCTTGGGTGGATGCATTAAAACTGATTCCCAATGGTCTCAGTGTTAAATGCTGTTTGGCTAGGCTGAAATGATGAGCTGAAGATAGCATCTATGCTGATGGTATACCTCTCCTTTTCAGCCCGACTAGCCCCACTAACCAGGCTTTCAGTGCAAGCTTTGCTCTAATAACCAGCTCTGTGTGTGTGTTTTTTGTAAAGCACTTTGAGTCTGCCTTTGATTGTGGGTTAAAGTGCTGTATAAATCAACTTTATTCTTATTATTAATGTGTATGTTTGTCTGCATCTTTTATTCTGACCTATTTCTGTCTCTTGATAATAATATCTGCTGTTATGTTTTATCTGTTTAAATGTGAGCTATAAGCTTTTTAAATCTGTAATAAAAAAATATTTGTAAAGCGCATTGAATCTACTGTACATGCCTTCAAATCTGAAATTAAAACATCTTTTGGAAACACCTACTTTAACTTGTCCATCCTGTTGTCCTCCCCCCCCCCACTCTCCTATCTCTGCATTCCTTCATGTTCTGTATGGGGAAAAGAGCTATACCAGTGGTACCCAACCTTTTCTCGCCTGAGGGCCACACTCGACATGATATAAAATCTCACGGGCCAGAACATAGGAGTTTTGCCAGAATCACGACATAAAAAATGAAATTATGTTGTGTCTGCTTAAAATGAGCGGGCCACATGAGACACCTTCGCGGGCAGGATGTGGTCGATGGGCCTTAGGTTGGGCACCCCTGGTCTGTACAAATCCTATTATCATTAACTGTACAGTAGAGAAATGCACTATATAAATTCTCACAATTATTATTATTAAAAGTTGCCTATGGTTACCCTAATGATTGTATTGTACAGTTTGTAGAGTGAGAGTGTGATCAGTTATTTGTTGTCTGATGAGCCTACAAGTTACTGGTCTGTTATCACTCGTGGTTTTGAGTGGCTGAATCATTAGAGACATTTATATGGGTTCTATTAATGAGTATTAGTGGTGTATAATTTCCACTGAGATGAATGAAGTATTGTCACTGCATGGTCCATTGGTGCTCATTTTATGTAAAATGTCCATCACTGATGTCCAGAACAATGTTATGTCTATTGACTGTTTCCTTCTTATCAGCATGATACTTTGTTCCTGTGCTCTTCATTTTTCTGCTCCCTTATTTTCAGTTACATGATATGGACACAACTCTTGGCAAAAGTTCACGAGTATTATCAGGCATGATGAAGAGGTTAGTTCTCATTACTTTTTACAACTGTTGCTATTAGTAAAAACTAAAGCTACTTACACTGAGCTTAAATTTATTTCTATCTATTCCTCTTCGTGCATCAGGTTGCACATAAGGCCTCAACCAGAGTCCGCCACTGGCTGAAACCCGCTCTAGGTGACCCCATGTCCAGCCCTATCCTTTCATCTCCCTTTCCACTGTTTTAAATTTATTTAAATATTCAATAATAGTGAACTTAATAAATTAAATATTTGTATTATAAATTGAAATTCTTTAAATATATAGACATTATTGTCCATAATATGGTTTCTGACATTTTACAGTATATTGTTTGTTAAGTTTGTTTAGAAAAGTAGTTTGTAGGGAGTTTGGGTTAGTCAACATCAACATGTCATTAAAGGCAAAATTGATTCAGTTTATAATTTAAATTCTTTTAAATTTTTTCACAGTTTTACTTTTAGTTAAATAGTTCTTTTTTTTTTTATCATGAGTACATTGTGCCATTGTAGTGTTTTTATACGTCAGTACTTGAATTACATATGTGTGTGTGTATATATATAATTGAATGCTTCTGTATTATGGTATTTGTTTCAGGATAATACAGAACCGCATAATGCTGTTAGGAATTGGTGTCATCATTATCATAACCGTCTGTGTTGCTGTTTATTTTATGGTTCGCCGGAGCTGACCTAAACAGTATATAATGAAAGATTATAAGATAAAAAATCTTTAAAAAGAATAGGAAAGGGCTTTGAGACACTAAAGTCTGTGCTGAAAGGAAAAGAACAAAATCCAGCATAAACAACTCTGGATAAGTGTCTAAAAAAAAAATCAGCTGAGATGACTGTCATTTCTGTTTTGGTTTTCAAGTTCAAAAGATTAGATGACAATACAGAGTTTTGTAATAATGAAGAAGAGGGACGGCTGTGATTGAGGTTGAGAGGGAAATGGGGCTTGTTTGGGTTTAAATCATTTTTCTAGGTGGAGAGAAAACATTGTTTTTAAAAGATATGATCACTGCTTTTTTTTTCCCCGATATCAAAATTAAAAAAGAACATTCCATAAATGTGCAATATTTTGTAAATGTGCATGACTTTAGCGCTTATACTTAACTGTTATTTAAATTCATTACAAATATATTATTGGTATTAGCAGGTGATTGCTTTGTGGCATACAGTGTCAGCTCATCGTTGACATTTTTTTGTCAATGTTTTTGCTGTACTGTGTCTTTGAAAATGCATCAGAATAAGAATGTCTTGTTTAAAAGCTCTTAAATGCATTATATAGAGATCTTTCAACAATTAGCTGCTTCTTCCCACACATCAGATCACCCTGAAAGTCAAAGCACTACACACACTGAAAAGGAAAAAATGGATGTCATCATTTCATTCAGCATCGTATGTGTGTGATTTGCAATTTATATGCCACAGATGCTTCCCAAAAGGACCTCAACTAATTTATAGATCTGCATGAAGTGATAACATCCTTTGCCAGCATTCTTCTTGTTCCTAGTCACCCTCAGTGGAGCATAGGGCCACAGTTGTATTTGTGGTTTCTGTAGCAGGGGTTCTTTTACAGGGATTCTTTTGC